>NC_090260.1:54447819-54502819 GCF_037325665.1 Littorina saxatilis
TTAGTCGGCTTAGAATATGCGCGCAGGTTTCAAAGTTTTGATCCATTCGATTATCTCAACAGACATCCTTTGATTGTAAAGTTGAATGCGGGCACATGATGGTTGAAAATACTTAACTTGAAAGTTTCCCGCTGTGGTAGATTTTTATGGTGGTTGTCACACAGGCAGCGACGGCTTTACTGGTCGGACCCAGTTGTGCGTTACCTCGCTTTTGCCTTTAATGACTGACTGACTGGCTGACTTTGGGGATTAACGTCCTCTTAGGTAACTAGGATCTATTTGGGAACATTTACCGTGATACTGTAAGAGGAGCAAGAAAAGAAAAGAAAAAAGATTTTTTTTACAAATAGTGGATGAGGGGGGGGGGGGGGTAGATGGGGGGAGGGATGAGACCATGGAACTAGTTTTTAGAAGTTATGCAATAAAACATTTAAACATTGTAGGCTCAGACCACTTCGCCGTATTTAATCTTAGACACCGTACGTTATTAGACGCGAAAGTGCAATACTTAATGATCCGCTCAAAGCACTGTTGAAGCAACAATTTGTCTTTTGGTCGCAGATAAGGACATACTCTATCAAAACATGTGAATATACGTCTCAAGCATGACTAAACGCCCCGAAGGGCTCCGTCTAGTAACTCTATTTTTGATATCGTTTTTTAAATGTCAGCAATTTGCAATGAGGTCACCCATCATAAAATAAGGTTATTAATTATTTCCATACGCCATCTAAGTGAAACGGAGGCATTTTGTATCGCTGATTTTATTTACAAACTGCTCTTGCAGCGGATCATTTGATCGGAACTAAATAAGTACAGTGAAAATAGGTAAATAAATATATAGATGGATAAATCAGAAAACAAGATTGCAAAACATAAACACGTTCATAAAACATGTTAGTTTCCACTATTGCCGTAAACAAGTTCTCTGCAAAAACATTGAAAGTCAAATACTGTTTTCGCCTCTGTTTCTTCTTGTTGTTGATTTTTTACATTAATTTTAGTCAAGTCTTGTAGATTTTATCTTTGAAATATTTGCTTTGTGTTTCGTAACAGAATTAACTATGGTATTGTGTTGCTTAGTACTTGATGCATGAATTGGCGTCTCGCAGAATTAAACGCCGCTGAGGAAGGCCTGGCAACAGGTCGAAAATTTGGGCTGCCACTTGAAATTCTTTGTTAGGCTTTTCTTTTCCTTGATTTTGTTGACATCTCTCTCTCTCTCTCTCTTTCTCTGTGTATGTGTGTCTCTCTCTCTCTTTCTCTCTCTCTCTCTTTCTCTCTCTCTCTCTTTCTCTCTCTCTCTCTCTTTCTCTCTCTCTCCCCCTCTCTCTCTCTCCCCCCCCTCTCTCTCTCTCTCCCCCTCTCTCTCTCGTTTCTCTCTCTCTCTCTTTTTCTCTCTCTCTCTCTCTCTCTCTCTCTCTCTCTCTCTCTCTCTCTCTCTCTCTCTCTCTCTCTCTCTCTCTCTCTCTCTCCTTCCCTGCCTCACAAACACAAATACACACGCACTAACACACACAAAGCAGCAGGCTGGGATGCGGCAAATTGGGTAAGGCAGACTGGGATACGGCAAGTTGGGAGAGGCAGGATGGGATGCCGCCAACGCATCTAGCAGTGCAAATTCTACAGGGTGGGGGGGGGGGGGGGGGGCGTTCTTTTAAATCAAGTTTTGCCCAGTTTTGATTTTGCCGGTTTTGGTAATCCTACATTCCTCCGTGCGACAGCGGACTAAATGCGCATTTAAAACTATTTAGATGTTTTGCTTAAATTTTGACTTGGAGCGAATTAAATTAAAACATCTTGTTCGTTGTGCTTTTGTTTTAAATTAAAGAGTATTTCATTTCTAAATTAAATATCACTTGCCTGTTAGCTCTTTATTGTTGTTGCAATAGTTGTATATACTTGGAAGAAAAAAAAGGCATACAACGAGACAGTTATGGTAGCCAAAAAAGCAAATATGAATAAGAGACCTTCCTCCGTTTTTACGTTTTACTGACAGATGACTCAATTCGTCATCAATGACTTGTTATTGGCGCCACAAAGCCAAGAACTCACCCTTTTTCCTCCGGCGAGTATGACTCCAGGGCGTAACTCCACACACTCAGATTTGTTCAAGTGGTCTGTATTCCCAATGGGTAGGGAGGGGGGGCATGAAACCTGCTTAAGTGTGCCAGGTAACGTGTCACTATTTCAAGAAAACAAAACACCACAAAAGCTTCTTGTGTGATTAAAGAATTACTCAAGCGAGTACCCCAGGACAGCTTTAGAGAATGCGTCATACTCATTCAGCTATTTCCTTGTTCATGATCGAAAAGAATGGAAAGCTCCAAAACAAAAACAATCTTTGGAACTTTAAGCAAAGGGTTCTCTGAAGTTTCAACAATCATTTCAAGATATTGCCTTGACCGGGGAAAGATAACATAGATGGGTAAAAGCCGGCAAATATTTCATGAACTGATACACGTAAAATTGACGGGTGTAAGCCAGCAAATATTGTATGGACTATAAAAGCCTAAAAAGGAAGAACAGTGTTCTTGTTACGGCGATGACCTTAAAGGTTATCTCACAGAATGTTGTTTGAAACCCAACAGAAACAAATAAAAACAAAAACAAAAAGGTCAGACATTTAACGTAAGAGTTTAGAATAGGATGCTTCGAAAAACTTATTGAATTAGTTATACATGTATACATCTGTTGAAGGCTTCTCGGTACCGTAAATATAAAAGAAGGCGAACATTCAAAGAACTATTGAGGTAGGGGTCCAAATCAAAAGTAACGAAATTGCCTTACTTTTGTTCTTAACCAATATACATTCAACATTTAATATACATGCCAAGCGTTTCAAGGGTGCTGCCAATTGTTTCTTTCAGCATTTGTTGAACATTTATTAACACTGTTTCTACAAGTAGACCCAAATTGATTTAGTCTTAAATTCCAACACAACGGGTTTTTTCTATACTGCATTTTACGTTTGACAAGAAACCTGATTTAGACCACCCAGATACGGTATTTGCAAAATATTTATCTCTTTTATATCATTTTTCAAAATTGTTGTTTATGAAATCGAAAATCACATCGAAAAATGTCACTATTCGATGTTCCCTCACTAATCTGGGTGTGAAGGGTTTTCTTGAAGCAGACACCGGGGCTTGCTAAACGATTGCCGCTTAAGCGGAGGGGAGTCAAGCGTGATTAAGTGCCTGGCCTGCCAATTGACACCTACCGGCGAAAACACACAATAGGCCACAAGGAAGTTTTCTTTTGTCGGAGAACAAGGAAGAGGCATGCTGGCTGTCTCTGGATCATAATTATGTAGACTATCTTTGAATATGTCCGAGTTTGTTTATGTTTGAGAAGGAGTACGCACAAGACAGACAGACAAGCAAATAACATATAGACACTAAACAATCTAAGTAGTAAATGGATTTATGCTGATCTGTATGTGAGCAGCACACGTCTTCAGATGTCTATAAAAAGATGTATGAGCAACTGCAGAACTAAAACATGCAGAATATTATGAAGCATCGATTGGAGATAACTATTGCGAGCATGACCAAAATGTGAAATCATGTTTTTGACAGTTTTGAACTGCCAAAATGAAGTGAGGAAATGGAGTTTATCTTTTAAGCATTGCAAGGGGTTCTAGAACTGTCCGAGGGGGTATTGGGAGATAAGTGTTACCATACATGGTGTACCTCAATGTGTAACTTCACAACGAAGGGGTTAATTTGTCCAGTACTTTGAGTTTAAGAAATAATTGTTATGGTCATATTTGTTGTGCAAAAACTTCAGTTCGACCATTTTACACAGTTTTGAATGTTTATTTATTTATTTATTTATTTATTAAGGAGATTTCTATAGCGCATAACGAAAAGCACTATGCGCTTTACAATATCACTAAGTATAAGCACACGCAAACATACTCTGATTAAATAGAACTTAGTTTAGCAAGACATACTAAGAACACTAAACATTTGAGTTCATACAAAAATTGAGAACTAAATTAAATACTGGACAAGCGATTTAAATAAGCTTAAGGCCTACACCAACTGCAATGGGCTAATTCAAATACAAAAGTTTAGTTAACTATAAAAGGCAGTGCATAAAACTCCATAATCCTAAGAGGGTCAAACAAATAAGAAACATAAGACTAGATAGTGTCTGTAAAAGAAGCCGACATTTACCCTTTTCTCCAACATTTGTTCCAAAACACACCTCCGAATGATTGTCGATGACTCGAAAGCTTTCCTATCTTGTGATTGCCTTGAACCTAGCTACAACTGCTTTGTGTTTAATAACTATCATCATGTATTGAATCCCGTGCTCTTTCTTCGGCGGAGGTGGGAGTGGGGGGGGGGGGTTAGATATTTTGCTGGTAGTATTTTTTTCGACCGAGTTATCTATATTCGTTGGGCAGTTTTCTTTGTCGGACAGATTTTTCACACAAATGACCAGGAAACCAGATTACGTAAGCCGTGTCAGCTGTACCCTTTGTAAAAGTCAACGTAGCTCGAGAACGGCATTGAAGTATTGGTGTTCTTTACCTTGCCCAAGAAGCAGCGCATATGAGAATACGTCACACACTCGAGTCAAGGACGTCGTAAAATGGCCCTCGGTCAAGTTTTCACCGAGAACCATTTTATGATGTCCTTAACAATTATGTGTTAGTCGGCTTAGAATATGCGCGCAGGTTTCAAAGTTTTGATCCATTCGATTATCTCAACAGACATCCTTTGATTGTAAAGTTGAATGTGGGCACATGATGGTTGAAAATACTTAACTTGAAAGTTTCCCGCTGTGGTAGATTTTTATGGTGGTTGTCACACAGGCAGCGACGGCTTTACTGGTCGGACCCAGTTGTGCGTTACCTCGCTTTTGCCTTTAATGACTGACTGACTGGCTGACTTTGGGGATTAACGTCCTCTGAGGTAACTAGGATCTATTTGGGAACATTTACCGTGATACTGTAAGAGGAGCAAGAAAAGAAAAGAAAAAAGATTTAAAACAAAATAGGGGATGAGGGGTGGGGGTAGATGGGGGGAGGGATGAGACCATGGAACTAGTTTTTAGAAGTTATGCAATCAAACATTTCAATCAATCAATGAGTCTTATATCGCGCATATTCCGTGGGTACAGTTCTAGGCGCTCTGCAGTGATGCCGTGTGAGATGAAATTTTATACGGCCAGTAGATTGCAGCCATTTCGGCGCATATTTACCTTTCACGGCCTATTATTCCAAGTCACACGGGTATAGGTAGACAATTATTAACTGTGCCTAAGCAATTTTGCCAGGAAAGACCCTTTTGTCAATCGTGGGATCTTTAACGTGCACACCCAATGTAGTGTACACATTTAAACATTGTAGGCTCAGACCACTTCGCCGTATTTAATTTTAGACACCGTACGTTATTAGACGCGAAAGTGCAATACTTAATGATCCGCTCAAAGCACTGTTGAAGCAACAATTTGTCTTTTGGTCGCAGATAAGGACATACTCTATCAAAACATGTGAATATATGTCTCAAGCATGACTAAACGGCCCGAAGGGCTCCGTCTAGTAACTCTATTTTTGATATCGTTTTTTAAATTTCAGCAATTTGCAATGAGGTCACCCATCATAAAATAAGGTTATTAATTATTTCCATACGCCATCTAAGTGAAACGGAGGCATTTTGTATCGCTGATTTTATTTACAAACTGCTCTTGCAGCGGATCATTTGATCGGAACTAAATAAGTAAAGTGAAAATAGGTAAATAAATATATAGATGGATAAATCAGAAAACAAGATTGCAAAACATAAACACGTTCATAAAACATGTTAGTTTCCACTATTGCCGTAAACAAGTTCTCTGCAAAAACATTGAAAGTCAAATACTGTTTTCGCCTCTGTTTCTTCTTGTTGATTTTTTACATTAATTTTAGTCAAGTCTTGTAGATTTTATCTTTGAAATATTTGCTTTGTGTTTCGTAACAGAATTAACTATAGTATTGTGTTGCTTAGTACTTGATGCATGAATTGGCGTCTCGCAGAATTAAACGCCGCTGAGGAAGGCCTGGCAACAGGTCGAAAATTTGGGCTGCCACTTGAAATTCTTTGTTAGGCTTTTCTTTTCCTTGATTTTGTTGACATCTCTCTCTCTCTCTCTCTCTCTCTTTCTCTCTATCTTTATCTGTGTATGTGTGTGTGTCTCTCTCTCTGTCTCTCTCTCTCTCTCTTTCTCTCTCTCTTTCTCTCTCTCCCCCTTTCTCTCTCTCCCCCCTCTCTCTCTCTCTCTTTCTCTCTCTCTCCTCCTCTCTCTCTCTATTTTCTCTCTCTCTCTTTCTCTCTCTCTCTCAGTCTCTCTCTCTCTCTCTCTCTCTCTCTCTCTCTCTCTCTTTCCCTGCCTCACAAACACAAATACACACGCACTAACACACACAAAGCAGCAGGCTGGGATGCGGCAAATTGGGTAAGGCAGACTGGGATACGGCAAGTTGGGAGAGGCAGGATGGGATGCCGCCAACGCATCTAGCAGTGCAAATTCTACAGGGTGGGGGGGGGGGGGGGCGTTCTTTTAAATCAAGTTTTGCCCAGTTTTGATTTTGCCGGTTTTGGTAATCCTACATTCCTCCGTGCGACAGCGGACTAAATGCGCATTTAAAACTATTTAGATGTTTTGCTTAAATTTTGACTTGGAGCGAATTAAATTAAAACATCTTGTTCGTTGTGCTTTTGTTTTAAATTAAAGAGTATTCCATTTCTAAATTAAATATCACTTGCCTGTTAGCTCTTTATTGTTGTTGCAATAGTTGTATATACTTGGAAGAAAAAAAAGGCATACAACGAGACAGTTATGGTAGCCAAAGAAGCAAATATGAATAAGAGACCTTCCTCCGTTTTTACGTTTTACTGACAGATGACTCAATTCGTCATCAATGACTTGTTATTGGCGCCACAAAGCCAAGAACTCACCCTTTTTCCTCCGGCGAGTATGACTCCAGGGCGTAACTCCACACACTCAGATTTGTTCAAGTGGTCTGTATTCCCAATGGGTAGGGAGGGGGGGGGCATGAAACCTGCTTAAGTGTGCCAGGTAACGTGTCACTATTTCAAGAAAACAAAACACCACAAAAGCTTCTTGTGTGATTAAAGAATTACTCAAGCGAGCGATAAGTGTGTGATCACATCCGTTCTGTACCCCAGGACAGCTTTAGAGAATGCGTCATACTCATTCAGCTATTTCCTTGTTCATGATCGAAAAGAATGGAAAGCTCCAAAACAAAAACAATCTTTGGAACTTTAAGCAAAGGGTTCTCTGAAGTTTCAACAATCATTTCAAGATATTGCCTTGACCGGGGAAAGATAACATAGATGGGTAAAAGCCGGCAAATATTTCATGAACTGATACACGTAAAATTGACGGGTGTAAGCCAGCAAATATTGTATGGACTATAAAAGCCTAAAAAGGAAGAACAGTGTTCTTGTTACGGCGATGACCTTAAAGGTTATCTCACAGAATGTTGTTTGAAACCCAACAGAAACAAATAAAAACAAAAACAAAAAGGTCAGACATTTAACGTAAGAGTTTAGAATAGGATGCTTCGAAAAACTTATTGAATTAGTTATACATGTATACATCTGTTGAAGGCTTCTCGGTACCGTAAATATAAAAGAAGGCGAACATTCAAAGAACTATTGAGGTAGGGGTCCAAATCAAAAGTAACGAAATTGCCTTACTTTTGTTCTTAACCAATATACATTCAACATTTAATATACATGCCAAGCGTTTCAAGGGTGCTGCCAATTGTTTCTTTCAGCATTTGTTGAACATTTATTAACACTGTTTCTACAAGTAGACCCAAATTGATTTAGTCTTAAATTCCAACACAACGGGTTTTTTCTATACTGCATTTTACGTTTGACAAGAAACCTGATTTAGACCACCCAGATACGGTATTTGCAAAATATTTATCTCTGTTATATCATTTTTCAAAATTGTTGTTTATGAAATCGAAAATCACATCGAAAAATGTCACTATTCGATGTTCCCTCACTAATCTGGGTGTGAAGGGTTTTCTTGAAGCAGACACCGGGGCTTGCTAAACGATTGCCGCTTAAGCGGAGGGGAGTCAAGCGTGATTAAGTGCCTGGCCTGCCAATTGACACCTACCGGCGAAAACACACAATAGGCCACAAGGAAGTTTTCTTTTGTCGGAGAACAAGGAAGAGGCATGCTGGCTGTCTCTGGATCATAATTATGTAGACTATCTTTGAATATGTCCGAGTTTGTTTATGTTTGAGAAGGAGTACGCACAAGACAGACAGACAAGCAAATAACATATAGACACTAAACAATCTAAGTAGTAAATGGATTTATGCTGATCTGTATGTGAGCAGCACACGTCTTCAGATGTCTATAAAAAGATGTATGAGCAACTGCAGAACTAAAACATGCAGAATATTATGAAGCATCGATTGGAGATAACTATTGCGAGCATGACCAAAATGTGAAATCATGTTTTTGACAGTTTTGAACTGCCAAAATGAAGTGAGGAAATGGAGTTTATCTTTTAAGCATTGCAAGGGGTTCTAGAACTGTCCGAGGGGGTATTGGGAGATAAGTGTTACCATACATGGTGTACCTCAATCAACATTAGACATTCAGTGACTTTAAAACAGCCCTTACAGGCATGATCAGCGCGTTTTCCATGGATGATTGCGTTCATGTCTTTGATGAATTTGTCTCGACATTGCGCGTGTGTAACTTCACAACGAAGGGGTTAATTTGTCCAGTACTTTGAGTTTAAGAAATAATTGTTATGGTCATATTTGTTGTGCAAAAACTTCAGTTCGACCATTTTACACAGTTTTGAATGTTTATTTATTTATTTATTTATTTATTTATTTATTTATTTATTTATTTATTAAGGAGATTTCTATAGCGCATAACGAAAAGCACTATGCGCTTTACAATATCACTAAGTATAAGCACACGCAAACATACTCTGATTAAATAGAACTTAGTTTAGCAAGACATACTAAGAACACTAAACATTTGAGTTCATATAAAAATTGAGAACTAAATTAAATACTGGACAAGCGATTTAAATAAGCTTAAGGCCTACACCAACTGCAATGGGCTAATTCAAATACAAAAGTTTAGTTAACTATAAAAGGCAGTGCATAAAACTCCATAATCCTAAGAGGGTCAAACAAATAAGAAACATAAGACTAGATAGTGTCTGTAAAAGAAGCCGACATTTACCCTTTTCTCCAACATTTGTTCCAAAACACACCTCCGAATGATTGTCGATGACTCGAAAGCTTTCCTATCTTGTGATTGCCTTGAACCTAGCTACAACTGCTTTGTGTTTAATAACTATCATCATGTATTGAATCCCGTGCTCTTTCTTCGGCGGAGGTGGGAGGGGGGGGGTTAGATATTTTGCTGGTAGTATTTTTTTCGACCGAGTTATCTATATTCGTTGGGCAGTTTTCTTTGTCGGACAGATTTTTCACACAAATGACCAGGAAACCAGATTACGTAAGCCGTGTCAGCTGTACCCTTTGTAAAAGTCAACGTAGCTCGAGAACGGCATTGAAGTATTGGTGTTCTTTACCTTGCCCAAGAAGCAGCGCATATGAGAATACGTCACACACTCGAGTCAAGGACGTCGTAAAATGGCCCTCGGTCAAGTTTTCACCGAGAACCATTTTATGATGTCCTTAACAATTATGTGTTAGTCGGCTTAGAATATGCGCGCAGGTTTCAAAGTTTTGATCCATTCGATTATCTCAACAGACATCCTTTGATTGTAAAGTTGAATGTGGGCACATGATGGTTGAAAATACTTAACTTGAAAGTTTCCCGCTGTGGTAGATTTTTATGGTGGTTGTCACACAGGCAGCGACGGCTTTACTGGTCGGACCCAGTTGTGCGTTACCTCGCTTTTGCCTTTAATGACTGACTGACTGGCTGACTTTGGGGATTAACGTCCTCTGAGGTAACTAGGATCTATTTGGGAACATTTACCGTGATACTGTAAGAGGAGCAAGAAAAGAAAAGAAAAAAGATTTAAAACAAAATAGGGGATGAGGGGGGGGGGGGTAGATGGGGGGAGGGATGAGACCATGGAACTAGTTTTTAGAAGTTATGCAATCAAACATTTCAATCAATCAATGAGTCTTATATCGCGCATATTCCGTGGGTACAGTTCTAGGCGCTTTGCAGTGATGCCGTGTGAGATGAAATTTTATACGGCCAGTAGATTGCAGCCATTTCGGCGCATATTTACCTTTCACGGCCTATTATTCCAAGTCACACGGGTATAGGTAGACAATTATTAACTGTGCCTAAGCAATTTTGCCAGGAAAGACCCTTTTGTCAATCGTGGGATCTTTAACGTGCACACCCAATGTAGTGTACACATTTAAACATTGTAGGCTCAGACCACTTCGCCGTATTTAATTTTAGACACCGTACGTTATTAGACGCGAAAGTGCAATACTTAATGATCCGCTCAAAGCACTGTTGAAGCAACAATTTGTCTTTTGGTCGCAGATAAGGACATACTCTATCAAAACATGTGAATATATGTCTCAAGCATGACTAAACGGCCCGAAGGGCTCCGTCTAGTAACTCTATTTTTGATATCGTTTTTTAAATGTCAGCAATTTGCAATGAGGTCACCCATCATAAAATAAGGTTATTAATTATTTCCATACGCCATCTAAGTGAAACGGAGGCATTTTGTATCGCTGATTTTATTTACAAACTGCTCTTGCAGCGGATCATTTGATCGGAACTAAATAAGTAAAGTGAAAATAGGTAAATAAATATATAGATGGATAAATCAGAAAACAAGATTGCAAAACATAAACACGTTCATAAAACATGTTAGTTTCCACTATTGCCGTAAACAAGTTCTCTGCAAAAACATTGAAAGTCAAATACTGTTTTCGCCTCTGTTTCTTCTTGTTGATTTTTTACATTAATTTTAGTCAAGTCTTGTAGATTTTATCTTTGAAATATTTGCTTTGTGTTTCGTAACAGAATTAACTATAGTATTGTGTTGCTTAGTACTTGATGCATGAATTGGCGTCTCGCAGAATTAAACGCCGCTGAGGAAGGCCTGGCAACAGGTCGAAAATTTGGGCTGCCACTTGAAATTCTTTGTTAGGCTTTTCTTTTCCTTGATTTTGTTGACATCTCTCTCTCTCTCTCTCTCTTTCTCTGTGTATGTGTGTGTGTGTCTCTCTCTCTCTCTCTCTCTCTCTCTCTCTCTCTCCCCCTTTCTCTCTCTCCCCCCTCTCTCTCTCTTTCTCTCTCTCTCCCCTCTCTCTCTCTCTCTCCCCCTCTCTCTCTCTATTTTCTCTCTCTCTCTTTCTCTCTCTCAGTCACTCTCTCTCTCTCTCTCTCTCTCTCTCTCTCTCTCTTTCCCTGCCTCACAAACACAAATACACACGCACTAACACACACAAAGCAGCAGGCCGGGATGCGGCAAATTGGGTAAGGCAGACTGGGATACGGCAAGTTGGGAGAGGCAGGATGGGATGCCGCCAACGCATCTAGCAGTGCAAATTCTAGAGGGGGGGGGGGGGGGGGGGGGCGTTCTTTTAAATCAAGTTTTGCCCAGTTTTGATTTTGCCGGTTTTGGTAATCCTACATTCCTCCGTGCGACAGCGGACTAAATGCGCATTTAAAACTATTTAGATGTTTTGCTTAAATTTTGACTTGGAGCGAAATAAATTAAAACATCTTGTTCGTTGTGCTTTTGTTTTAAATTAAAGCGTATTCCATTTCTAAATTAAATATCACTTGCCTGTTAACTCTTTATTGTTGTTGCAATAGTTGTATATACTTGGAAGAAAAAAAAGGCATACAACGAGACAGTTATGGTAGCCTGATTTAGACCACCCAGATACGGTATTTGCAAAATATTTATCTCTTTTATATTATTTTTCAAAATTGTTGTTTATGAAATCGAAAAATCACATCGAAAAATGTCACTATTCGATGTTCCCTCACTTAATCTGGGTGTGAAGGGCTTTCTTGAAGCAGACACCGGCGCTTGCTAAACGATTGCCGCTTAAGCGGAGGGGAGTCAAGCGTGATTAAGTGCCTGGCCTGCCAATTGACACCTACCGGCGAAAACACATAATAGGCCACAGTTTCTCTATTTTTCACATAACGTTTCACTCTTAAAGTTTTTAACAAAAGGTGGTTCTTAGTTTTAACATCTTTTTTGAAATAATATATGAATTAAAGATTATGCTTTTAATGGACACATTTTTCACACACATGACCAGGAAACCGGATTACGTAAGCCGTGTCAGCTGCAACCTTTGTAAAAGTCAACGTAACTCGAGAACGGCATTGAAGTACTTTCGGTGTTCTTTACATTGTCCAAGAAGCAATGCACATGAGTATACTTGACACACTCGGGTTGTGCTTGGTTTGGCCATAAACACTATCTAGTCAAGGACGTCGTAAAATGGCCCTCGGTGAAGTTTTCACCGAGAACCATTTTATGATGTCCTTGACTATTATGTGTTAGTCGGCTTATAATATGCGCGCAGGTTTGAAAGTTTTGAACCATTCGATTATCTCAACAGACATCCTTTGATGTAGTGGAGTAGTGGTAGGTGTCACGAAATGGGATATAAGTCTGTGATAAAGGTGATGTTTATTATTATGAAAATGTTCGTGCCACCCACGCGCTTTTTCACGCTAGAAGCCAACAAAAAAGTTTATTTCATGTTGATTAATCACATTACTTATGAAAGTCTTATGTTTTCTCGTGCGCACGTGTGTGTGGGAAAATATTAAACAGCTGTGCTTTCATGTTACCATTCAGAGAGTGCTTTGATCATAATTAAGCTTTAAGCCCGCGTGAGAAACAGACGATACTTCTGCACGTATGGTTTGATATCTGCCGGGAACATTTTTTATGACTTGTATAATTTGACTGATTAGGCAAAGGGATTACACGAAACCGACTCAAGCCTTGTTGAATGTCAAAGAATTCAAGCATGCCGAAGTGTCTGTACGGGCCTGAGGAAAAGCACCTTCGGTAACCGTTTCATGTCCAATCCTAAAACGTGTATGGGAATACTTTAAGCATAACATTCGGGTGGTTTTTTCCGAATAGAAAATATATAATACATCCATGCGATTTTATGGAATAACTCTGTTAAGTGTTTTTGTTATTGTTGCCAGAACAGCATGATCATATTCTGTAAGATAAAATCGGTTATTGTCAGTTTGTTTGTTTCCTTTTGTACACAGCGAAAACAAAATCGAATAGAAATTATACATCCATGCATTTTTCATGGAATAACTCCCTGAAGTGGTGGTGTTGTTGTTGTTGTTGTTGTTGTTGTTGTTGTTGCGAGAACAGCTTGATAATATTCTGTGAGATAAAATCGGTTTTTGTTAGTTTGTTTTATTTTGTACAATAAAGATATTAAACATTTTTCGCCAAGATTTCATGGTCTCGCCTAGGTGACAATGGCCGCAAGCATAAACGTTGTTTTGACCACGACTTGAATGTATGTAAATTTCTATTTGTGTCCCCAGAATAAGATTCTATTTGGGACATGAGGTGGTTGTACGCTAAGAAAAAGCTGGGTGTGTGGGGGTGGGGCCGGGAGGATGACGGGAGTGGGGCTGTACAAGTTAAAAGTTGCGTTGATAAAAGTTATAAGCGTTTGGTATTGGGCGTTGAGAATCATCCAATACAATTGACACTGGACATTTGAAGACGCAACAGTGGTCGACACGGGGAGCATCATAAACACCGCCCAATTGGATTGCATGACTTGACCGTCCTGCAGTGATGTCGTTCTCGTCGGCTATTGGTCAGTGGATTTTGAGAGCGCACGTGCCGGACAATTAAGGTGTTCATATGATTGGTTAATACACTGACACGGTTCTCACCCCTTTGAGAGGTCGTGGCCTACATAAAGTTAGTTCGTTTCGCAAATTAGCAAAAGTCCTCAAAAAAGTCGATAGTCACAGAGACTTTGTGTTCATAACAACCCAAAAACCAGAAGAAAAAGACCTGAGAGGCTACCTGGAGCTCTGCCTCACCTCTATGGTGACTGCTAGGCAGAAGCAGAGCCCCGAGGCTCTCATCAACTTATTAACGGATACCTACTGTTTTGTGACAAAAAATAAAGTGTCCGTCCCTAAACCAGACACCTATCTCATGGCCCTCAGCGCTCTCGCGGGGAGCAGAGATCTGTCGTCTGAGGAAATTCTCACAATTAAAAAATCACTGTAAGTCCCTTGTAATTCTGGACTCCCTAAATGGGGGGCAAAATAAAATAAATCCAGCATAAATATATGATCGTCATTTGTCAACGGTATTAACTTAAACACACAGCTCGCAGGGAGGGAAGGGCATTGCCCCACCTCGCGGGCGTGTGCGTGTTTTTTTGTTTGTTTTTTTTCCTGATGGTTTTAAACTCCTGTTTTCGGATTACACAATAAACATAAAAACATGATTATATAAACGAGAGGATAGCTGTTTCCTCTCTCAGTTAATACTGCTAATGTGACGTCGCCTCCCCTGCGACTATTGTAGTGGCGGGGAGGTCGACGGACAACGCAGATAGATCTTTTTTATCCTATTTAAAATTAACAAATGCCGCATAGCAACTCATGCGTGCGTCAATGAAATGATGTATCCAAATGTTACTACCCTATAGAAGATCAGTATTACGTTTTGCGCATGTTCTTTATATTTTTCTCACAATGTTGTCACTTTTAAACCTTCTAACAGGTGGTCCTGAGTTTTATCTTTTTCTTAACGAAACTAAAATTGAATTAAAAATCCATGTTTTTAATGGTCCTTCCCCTAGGAAGTCAACGCATATAAAGGAAAAATTATCCCCGAGTATATTTCTCATTGCCCCACCCCCCTCCCTTATTCATGGAGAGCGGGGCCGGGGTCCTATCACGGTCGGGATTGCTTGGTCTTGCCCTTTTCTTTCCCTCCTTTTCTTCTTTTAGCGTATCATCAACTCATGTCCCTAAAAGGAAAATTTCCTGTGAGGACGTAAAGGACCCCCTTTTTTTTACAAATTAGCAATTGTCCGGTCAGACATCATATGGTGCGGGTGTTAAATCTGTCAGTTTGCAAGAGAGATAATTCGAGTTTGTGAGACTTGTTGCATACAGTGGTAAATACCTGATTTTGATGACTTTGGTGATCTTTCTCAGACGGGAGGAATAGCAGAAAGGCAAGAAAATAAAAGTGAGTGATTTTGATTCTATTGATTGTGCCTATGATTAGGTTAGATTGAATAGATTAGATTGTGCAAGCAGGATTCCACCATGGAATACATTTAATTTATATGAGGGTTAACGTTGTCTGCACCATCTCAGAAAAACTATCATATTTTCGACCTAAATCTGTGGATCTAAAAACATCATCTCGGTTATAATGTAGTATATAACAGCCTAAAGCATGTCACATTTATAGAACAAAAAAACAAAAATAATTTCGCTAGTATCGTGTACACTACATTGGGGTGTGCACGTTAAAGATCCCACGATTGACAAAAGGGTCTTTCCTGGCAAAATTGTATAGGCATATATAAAAATGTCCACTAAAATACCCGTGTGACTTGGAATAATAGGCCGTGAAAAGTAGGATATGCGCCGAAATGGCTGCGATCTGCTGGCCGATGTGAATGCGTGATGTATTGTGTAAAAAAACAAATCCATCTCACACGGAATAAATAAATCCCTGCGCCTTGAATATGTGCGCGATATAAATTGCATGCATAAAATAAAAAATGAAAAAGATAAAAAAAAAAAGATAAATAAATCCCTGCGCTTAGAACTGTACCCACGGAATACGCGCGATATAAGCCTCATGTTGATTGAATGATTGATTGATAGTATTTTGCGTGTGATATTTTCCGAGTGTGATAAAACAAGTTAGAATGACAATAAATCGGAAAGACTTAGTTAGGGTTAGGGTGGGTGGCCGAGTGGTAACGCACTTGCGCTCGGAAGCGAGAGGTTGCGAGTTCGACCCTGGGTCAGGGCGTTAGCAATTTTCTCCCCCCTTTCCTAACCTAGGTGGTGGGTTCAAGTGCTAGTCTTTCGGATGAGACGAAAAACCGAGGTCCCTTCGTGTACACTACATTGGGGTGTGCACGTTAAAGATCCTACGATTGACAAAAGGGTCTTTCCTGGCAAAATTGTATAGGCATATATAAAAATGTCCACCAAAATACCCGTGTGACTTGGAATAATAGGCCGTGAAAAGTAGGATATGCGCCGAAATGGCTGCAATCTGCTGGCCGATGTGAATGCGTGATGTATTGTGTAAAAAAATTCCATCTCACACGGCATAAATAAATCCCTGCGCCTTGAATATGTGCGCGATATAAATTGCATAAAATAAAAATAAAATAAAAAATAAATAAATCCCTGCGCTTAGAACTGTACCCACGGAATACGCGCGATATAAGCCTCATATTGATTGATTGATTGAAAGACTTAGTTATCGTACAGTAACAACATGTCATTTAATTACTTGATTTTGGGATAGTTTCGGAGCAGTTTTGAAAAAAATTATTGCATGGGTTCAGTCTCGTTTTCACGTCCAAATCGTCAGAAAACTTTCCAAAATGTAAGACAAATTCTGCAGAGCAGCTGAGCTGCTCTTCACACAACTTTTCTGTCGGTGTCTGTGTGTCTGTTTATCTTTTATGTCTCTGTTTCTCTGTCTCTCTCTTTCTCTGGCTCTCTCTCTCTCTTTGTCTGTCTGTCTGTTTGTTTCTTTTTTGTCTCTCTTTCTGTCTGTCTGTCTGTCTGTCTGTCTGTCTGTCTGTCTGTCTGTAAAGCTGTCATAACTGTTCCTTTTATTTCTATCTCTTTCCTTGTTTTTGATTAGAATTTTGACTGTCTGCGGGATGAAAAAAAGAGCATTTTAGCATTTCTTATTCTGTTAGTGTTAAGATAAAGATCAATTCAATTCAATTTAATTCAATTCAATTCAATACAATTCTCTCTCCCTCATTCTCATTCTCATAAATCAGACTCAGTGTTTGTGTTATACTGCCTTGCTCTGCTGAGTGTGTGTGTCATACCGCTTTGCTCTGCTGAGTGTGTGTGTTTGTGTTAATTACGGTCTGTCTGTATATTCTTGTGTCTGTCCGTCTGTCACTCAAGGGTAAACCGGCACGGTTAGCCTAGTGGTAAGGCGTCCGCCCCGTGATCGGGAGGTCGTGGGTTCGAACCTCGGCCGGTGTCACGATTTCATCTTTCGCCTGTGTACATATTTCCCCCTCGATATTTACTCGAGACTTAAATGTTGTTTCCTGGTAAAATTAAGAAGGGAAATTATTTATGGACGAAAAGCATGTCAGTTTCTTGCATGTGAAGAAAATTGGTTGTGAAATTAAATAGATTTCACTCCCAAAATCGAATTCTTCGAAAACATGTACCGAGTGGTTACGTCCCTTGAGTAAGAAGGGAAACATTTTAGGATGAATCAAATTTCTAAGTTAAATAAAATAATTGGTTGGACAAATTTGGCCCCATGAATGTAAGGTACACAAGGTCGCTCATCAGTACTATCGAAGGGTGGTTTTTTTGTTCAGTGTAGAGTTTATACTAGATCAACGAGGCCGAAAATCGAAATATCAACACGGCGAAAGATAAAAACGTCACACCGGGTCATACCTAAGACTTTAAAATTGGCAATCTAGTGGCTGATCCACATCCCATTTTGGTGCAATCCCATTTTTGCCGCCGTCCCATTTTTTGCCCCATCCCATTTTCGCGACATTTCACAAGCCAAGCGTCATTTTATAAAATTTATAATTTTGAATGATTAATGAGATGAGGATGATTATAATGATGATGCTATGGATTTCCAATTTGGATTGAGACTACGTGACAGGGCATTTTACTAACATGTCATAACAAAAGCGCGACATCCCATTTTGACACCATATCCCATTTGGCCGCCATGCCGTTTCACCGTATTCCATTTATCCCCCATCCCATTGTCGCGACATTTCACAAGCCAAGCGTCATTTTACTACCGTGTCATAACAATAGCGCGTCATCCCATTTTGACACCATCCCATTTGGCCGCCATCACATTTTTTATTTATTCTTCTTGCCAAGCCTCACTATACTACTATACTGCGTTATTCAACTAGGAAGACATTCCGTTTACGCCAAATTCCATTTTTGCCACAATCCAAAATGTCGCGAAATAGAGATGGCGGCAAAATGGGATGACGGCAAAACGGCATGGCGACAAAATGGAATGTGGCGCTAGTGGTTTGACACGGTGGTAAAATGACACATGGCCTATGAAATGTCGCAAAAATGGGATGGGGGCAAAATGGGATAACGGCCAAACGGGATTGCGCCAAAATGGGACGTGGAGCTAATGGTACATGACATGGTGGTAAAATGACACTTGGCCTGTAAAATGTCGCAAAAATGGGATGGGGGCAAAATGGGCTAACGGCGAAACGGGATTGCGCCAAAATGGGATGTGGAGCTAATGGTACATGATATGGTGGTAAAATGACACTTGGCCTGAGAAATGTCGCCAAAATGGGATGGGGGCGAATTGGGATAACGGCGAAACAGGACTAATAGATCCCTTGACTTGGGGTAGTGCGACTCTGTCACTGCTAGCTTTCCACTCGGAGGAAGCGACCGGAATTTCCCAACGATGGGACATCCTAGTAATGAATTTTTTTTTTTTAATTCTTAAAATTAACAGAGTCGCGCTACCCCAAAAGTCAAGGAATTTCGTGTTTGTCCCTTGACTTTGGAGATGACAAGAAAATATCGGGCGCAAAAACGTGATTTGTAAAATTTTTCACAACATATGTCGCCTCGCGCCATGTATGTGATGAAACCATTCATATAGCTCTGCGGGAGCTCTGCACTTTTGGACGTCCCCATTTCACTGCTGTACAGCAAACATCGTCCCCAAATACCTGTTTGTTTCTAAAAAATCACGCTGGAGGTTGCATTTTATGTAATAACCTCCTGAAATGAGTTTTGACACTTTAGAATGGCATGTAAAATGACACATGGCCTAAGAAATGTCGCAAAAATGGGATGGGGGCAAAATGGGATAACGGCCAAACGGGATTGCGCCAAAATGGGACGTGGAGCTAATGGTACATGACATGGTGGTAAAATGACACTTGGCCTGTAAAATGTCGCAAAAATGGGATGGGGGCGAAATGGGCTAACGGCGAAACGGGATTGCGCCAAAATGGGATGTGGAGCTAATGGTACATGATATGGTGGTAAAATGACACTTGGCCTGAGAAATGTCGCCAAAATGGGATGGGGGCGAATTGGGATAACGGCGAAACAGGACTAATAGATCCCTTGACTTGGGGTAGTGCGACTCTGTCACTGCTAGCTTTCCACTCGGAGGAAGCGACCGGAATTTCCCAACGATGGGACATCCTAGTAATGAATTTTTTTTTTTTTAATTCTTAAAATTAACAGAGTCGCGCTACCCCAAAAGTCAAGGAATTTCGTGTTTGTCCCTTGACTTTGGAGATGACAAGAAAATATCGGGCGCAAAAACGTGATTTGTAAAATTTTTCACAACATATGTCGCCTCGCGCCATGTATGTGATGAAACCATTCATATAGCTCTGCGGGAGCTCTGCACTTTTGGACGTCCCCATTTCACTGCTGTACAGCAAACATCGTCCCCAAATACCTGTTTGTTTCTAAAAAATCACGCTGGAGGTTGCATTTTATGTAATAACCTCCTGAAATGAGTTTTGACACTTTAGAATGGCATTTAACGCTCATTGAAGTTTTAACAAACTTTCTAACACCTAAAGCATTCATAGCACCGATAACGTAATTGTAGCTCTGCACTTTGTGTACACATACGTCCCCATTTCACTGCTGTACAGCAAACATCGTCCCCAAATGCCTGTTTTTCTAAGAATCACGCTGGAGGTTGCATTTTATGTAATAACCTCCTGAAATGAGTTTTCACACTTTAAAATGGCATTTAACGCTCATTGAAGTTTTAAGAAACTTTCTAACACGTAAAACAAAAGAGACCCCAAATGCCTGTGTTTTGAGCAAGATGGCATTTTGATACACAGCCGACCCCAAATGACTGTAAAACCACCTATGTGTGTGTGTGCGTGCGTGCGTGTGTGTGTGTGTGTGTGTGTGTGTGTGTGTGTGTGTGTGTGTGTGTGCGTTTGTGTGTGTAGAGCGATTCAGACCAAACTACTCGACCGATCTTTATGAAATTTGACATGAGAGTTCCTGGGAATGATATCCCCGGATTTCTTTTTTTTCGATAAATATTTTTGATGACGTCATATCAGGCTTTTTGTAAAAGTTGAGGCGGCACTGTCACACCCTCATTTTTCAATCAAATTGATTGAAATTTTTGTTCTTCGTTCATGCACACACGCACCCACGTCCACTGCGGATGTTTGCACGAGTGGATTTGAACATGTAAGACCGTTTTTTACCCCGCCATCCAGGCAGCATACGCCGATTTCGGGGGAAGCATACTGGGCATGTTCGTGTTTCTATAACCCACCGAACTCTGACATGGATAACAAGTGCGCACTTGGTCTTGTGCTGGCGTGTACACACGAAGGGGGATAAGGCCAAAAAAAAAAAGGTCTGTTTACGGTAACCCGACCGACCCTAGTTTTTTCGCGCAACCCCAGACTTTATTTTGGCATTTGGGAAAAAAAAAAAAAAATCTTGTTTTTTTGGCAAAATAACGTAAAAATATGGTTTTTTGGAAAAAAAAAAAATCCCGACCTACCGACCATTTTGTTTGGCCTATGTTACCGTAAACAGACCTATTTTTTTGTGTGCCTAAGGCAATAGTAGGTCTGCACATAGGTTGACCTGGGAGATCGGACAAAACTCCACCCTTAACCAACCAGGCGGTTGCGTTCGGGATTTGAACTCACAATCTTCTAATTAGGACGCCGATGTCTTACCCACTAGGCTACTGCGCCCATCCAAATTAGTAGTGATCTAACATGTTACAAGCTTCCTTTCGTCTTTCATGCGAGGGTTGCACTATTTGCCTAGTGGGTATCTTCTATAAAACAGTTTCCCACAATTCTCTATTCTAATCTTAGTTTTAGGCTGTCTGCTTGTCGAAAAAGTCAAAGGGGGAAATGTTAGACATCACGTTAAGCGGAGCAAAGGTCGTTGACTACTTTATAGAATTATATTTTTTTTTATAAAATTATAGAATTCTTATTATTTGTATATGATTTATTATTTAGTTAGATGATTTTTATAGAATTTATATTTGTTATTTAAATTATTTATAGAATTTTATAGAATTTTATAGAATTATAAATTGTTATAACATTATAGAATTCGGCGCAGAGAGCAGCTCAGCCTGTAGTTTGCTGGTATGTGTCCAAGAGGACGGAGGCTTTTATCCGTACAAGGCAAGGTTCTCTTCATACACTTGCACTGCGTCATATTTCACTAAGGTCGGAAGGCAGCTTTTCTTTCTGTGGGGGTTGGGAATATATTTGTGACCCTCCACCACAGATTGAGTCGCATGTCACCTTTGCATGATTTGCATATTTTTACATTTTCCTAAAGAGTTTTGTTATGCTCTATGCTCAGTGGTGAAAACCGTTTTAGAAAAGAGCAAAACCTGTTCGAGTTATAAGCGTGTGATTAAGGTGACCCTCACACTGTTACCAGACACCCCCCGGACTTATATTAAGCCTAGCGCAGAACCGTGAGAGGTGACATGCGACTCATTCCGTGGTGGAGGGTCACATTTAGTTAGCGTGTTCGTTTTATATCAACAGAAAGCTGCCTATACAGTACATTCTCGTTGCACATTCTTTCGTTGCTCGGTTCTCAGGGTTTGTCGTTGTAAGAATGAAGAAAACAAATATACCAGATAAGTGTTTTTTTGTGTTGTTTTGTACGGCTTCCAAAACCTTTGCTGGATGTACATTTTTTTAACCACGTGCGTTACCTGCTAAGCTCACCTCCGTAGGAATGTACGTACTGATTATCTAGATGAATGACTATAGAAAAGTATATATATGCCATTTTGGGAGATGTTTGTTCTAGACATTTCACATTCAAGACGTCTGCTGTCGTGATACACATGCAATGATCAAGTCAAACATGTTCCCAAACCCTAATTACATGTTGTAAATACATTAATTCAAATTGGAAACACGTGTCCTGGCGTAAACTCTCATTACGTACATATTCTTGCACGTAATAACTCAAGACTTTGCCATGCACGTTATGACACATTTTTGAAGTACCACATAAAAGTTCATAAAAGTTCATCAATTCTATTAAAACGACGGCAACGTTTGAATGAGGGGTGTCAGAGTTATTGCTAGAAATTATCTTCTGCAGACAGTTTGCAAAGAAGTGTCCATGAAAGTGTTGGCAACTGGTTTAAGTATCGTCCGTTTGCGGTTTGCCTGACACATGTTTTTCAGCTATACACATGTTGACATGTGCGTGAGATCAATATAATTATGTTCCCCGACAGTGTACCTGATTTCAATTCCGTTTGCTTTATCTCTCGTTAATTATGCCTTCATGATGTCCTGTTAAAAGTACTATAACATGTGTTCCATTTAACGGGCCTCTGAACCAGTTTTGTGAAAACGCAGGTCAAACTCGTGCCTTTACTGTGTTATATGTTTATGGCACACGCTTTCCTTCTTTGCCACTACTAAAGCAAACGTGTGCAAGATTGTATGTTACACGCTTTGGGGCATGTGCAAGAACGGAATCAAATTCGAAATTGTCCCTCCAAAAGCCCAACAATGAACACACGACTTTCATTTCTCCTGATGTTATTTTTTCTTCTCTTTACACATTATTCAACGCTGAGAATACTGAAAACGGCATTCCAGACGACAGTACTGTTTCAATACGCGAATTTAGCTGCTGCCCTTGGAAAGTGGCTCGCTCACGAGGCCTGTTGGTCTGAATCTAGAAGGACAGAGTTATGAACAGATATGACAAAGATCCCAAAAAGAACAAACATTTCGCGCATGCAGACACAGAAAGACGTCATGAAGAATACGATGCTTCAAAAGATACAGACTGTGACGATGACTCTGACGTCACTCACACATACCGAGACGTCATTCATAGTTGTTCGGTCACTTCCGTCAAAAAGTAGATATCTCCACAATGGCTGATCCTGTGTTTAGGTTTGTCAAGCTTGAGTAAGCAAAACGTGTTTGTTCTGTCCTCTGTTGAAGCTGTGAGACATAAATGCTATTCCGACTTGGTCGTGTGCCAGAGTTTTCTTCCACACTCGATTAGCTGATGTCTAACTCAGCCTGACGGCTTCGTTAGACAATCAACGTAATCTCGTGTGGAAGAAAACGTCTGTCACACGACCAAGTCTGAAAAGCAGGTTTTAAACCAAAAGCAGGTATTGAACCAAAAGCAGTTATTATCATCCATGTGTGGAGGTATCCTCCTAAATGCATAGCCTTCCCCTTTAAACGATTGGGCTCAACATCTCAAATCAGTCGTGTTATTCTGTGCTATGTATTTGTTATCCATGCATCGGGACGTCCTCTGAAATGTACGGCCCTCCCCGTGTTAACGAAAGTGTTCACTATCTCAAATCTAACAAAGCTTATAATACAAACCGACCTGCGTTTTTTTGTTTTTGTTCGGAGGCCTTGAAACGGGGGAAACGGGGGAACATTGTGCTCATTTCAAGAAGTCTTTATGAAGAAAAAATTAAAACAAATGAAGTTTCGACGTTGGTAATTGCAAATTAAATGATGTATACTTTTCCCTACCTGTTTATTATTCACGTGTTAACATAATAATGTGAAGATCACGAGATATTTACGAGGTTGTGTTTCAGGCAACCTGCAAACGGACAATACCGCCTAATTCTATGAAAACGACGGCAACGTTGGATTTGAGGGTGTTTCAGAGTTAGTGTTAGAACTCATCTTCTGCAGAAATGGCCACGAAAAATGAGGCCAATTTCTTGAAGTTTTAGGTTGTCATTTGCGTCAATTTTATCTCAAGTTAATTAAATCGAATTCAACAACATTATGTTGATAACAGCAAAGCTGTCGGTGATTTTACCTCAATTTAAGATTGTTTTTCTTCTGAGGAAGCCGTCTCTGTTAGAACAGTTGACACAGTCATCAACGCTGTTGAAGCACGCAGATCCAAATTGGTTGTGTGGATAAAGCGGTGATTGTTTGCTGCTGATTTTAATTTATGTCCCAGCAGAAAGATACAAGAACGCCCGGATAAATCGTGTATTTGTATTCTCCGGGCGAGAATCGAACCCACAACCTTCAGCGTGAGAGGCAAGCGCTCTTACCACTATGCCACTCTCTGGTTCTCTTCTTCAGTAAGTTTGCCAAAATGGCCACAAAGAACGAGGCCAATCTCGCAAAGAGTTATGCAGTACTTCGCGTAGCCTTTCTCTCGAGTGTCCGTAAAGCCTGTCTTACACTGTGCCGAATATCCTTACGAATATGAAAATGTTGTATTCGGCCAAAAAAGAGACGAATGGACAGGAAAAAACAGAAGAAAAATCGAAGGCTTACGAATCCTTGCGAATGTCATACGAATGATTGCGACTGCTTGCGAATGCGATTGTATACGAATCCATATAAGGATCTATTACGAACGTTGCGAGTGGCCTTGCGAGTGTTGCGAGTGCTTGCAAACATTTTACGAATAAAACGAGTATGCAATTCGCATTGTTCGTAATGTTGCTCGTACACTCTTTTGAATTGCCCGTACGAATAGAATTCGCCAATAACTCGTAATGATCGGGACATGGTCGCAAGACATTCGTAAATGTTCTTAACCATTCGCCACCATTCGTCTCTGTTTGCGAACATTAGCAACATGCTCCTAATATTCGCAAGGAAGTCATATTCTGAATGTTTCGCAACGTACTCGTAAGTATTCGCAAACCATTCGTAATCATCGTAAAGGTATGCGCAGCGCTCGCAAGCATTCGTAAGGACTGTATTCGTGCACATTTTGCCAACATCTTGCGAATGGTTGCGAATTCATTACGAATTTCTCAGGAATGTTTTGACCATTTCTTCTCAATTCATAAGAATGTTGCGAAGGCCTTACGAATGCTTGCGAGTGAATGCAACATCTTGCGAATGGTTGCGAATTCATTACGAATTTCTCAGGAATGTTTTGACCATTTCTTCCCAATTCATAAGAATGTTTCGAAAGCCTTACGAATGCTTGCGAGTGACTGCAATTGCTTGCGAATGTTTTAAAAACAGTAAGAATATCTTGCAAACGTCTTGCAACTAAACGGCGATTTTGATGCGTATGTATTCTCAATGATCAGAACACATTCGCAAGCATTCGCAACCATTTGTAAGACATTCGCAAGGATTGGTAAGGCTTCCAATTTTCTATATTATTCATGTCCATGTGTCTATTTTTTTGGCCAAATACAACATGTTCATATTCGCAAGGACATTCGGCACAATGTAAAGACAGGCATAACGAATGGTTGCGAATGGCTTGCTAGCGCCACGAATACATTGCGATGATTACAAATGTCTTGCGAAAACTAACGAGTACGTTGCGAAAACGAATAGCAATATGACTTCCTTGAGAATATTAATAGCAAGTTGCTATGTTCAAAACAAGAGAAGAATTTTAAGGAATAGTTAAGAACATTTATGAAAGTCTTGCGACCATGTCCCGATCATTGTGAATTATTGGAAAATGCTATTCGCAAGGGCAATTCGGCACAATGTAAGAGTAGCTTAAAGCTTTTTGGTGATTTGACCTCAATTTCGGCGTTGAACCGATTGCCGATACCAAATGACTGTATTCTCAGGTGGGCGACGTGCATATCAGTGTTGTGTTTTTTTTTCTTTTTTTTTCAGTGGGGTTTTTGTTTTGTTTTATCTCGGGGAAAAGTTGTCACTAAAAAAACAGTTACTGTTGACACAGTCTAATGAGCTTCCTAGCAATTGTCAGGTTATCTGTATTGTCGTCCTCATTCCACATAATGCTCCTCTCCTTGTCCAGAATCCCAGCAACGCTGTTCCAGCGAGCAGATCCAAGTTGATCCAAACTGTGTGCATAAAGAGGAGGTTGTATGCTGAATACTTGTGGTGATTGCTACTTGAGCATCAGTCTGATAACTGAATGGGTTTTGTAACTCACACGTATGTCAACCTATGAAACTCATTGAGCAGAAATGTATCATTGGGTACAAAATCAGCACAACTGCTGTCCTATCAGAAATATTCTCTTCCCTAATGAATAGAATGTTTGAGAGAATTACGAGATAGTTGAAACGGAAATTACAATATTCTTAACAGAGCACATGCACAGATACAACACAAAACAGACACAGAAACACACATGCAGACACACACACACGTACACACACATATACACACACACACAACATGAACACACACCACACACACGCACACACACACAAACACGCATACACACACACACACACACACACACACACACACACAGTGTTTCTCCTCGTTGAGATAATGCAGTGTTCTATGTCTATGTCACACAGTTAGACGACAGAAACAGGCAATGCTACACACAGAGTCACCTTGAAACATACAGGCTACCAGTCAAGCATACTGATACATAGACAGAAGATGAGAGACAACAAGAGATGACACACGGAAACAGAGTCACACAGAACAGACACAGACGACAGCAGATATTACACGCACACAAAACAAATAGAGAGACGGCTGTCAGAGTGGTTGGGAAACACACAGACCGATACAAAGGTCACGCAAAGATGGACTTTGGAATAAGATGAGATGGCTTGGATGCGTCTGTTAATGTCAGTTTCTGTTCATCGTCCAAAGCGGCCGTGGATGAAATTCATACCAACATTGCATCTGTTTTAGAGCAATACCTGTATGTTAACTATTACCACTCTGTAGAAATAATCACGATGCAAAGATTTAATGTATATGTAATGTTATTTGCTATTTGGTATTTTTTTTGCACCTTGGTGATTCCCTCCAGGACATTGGGGCTACTATCCCTGGGAATAGCGAGCAGCGACAGATCTGTGTCACCCATCTTTTGTTTCGTTTGCTGCGTGCGTGAATTCGTGTTGTCCAAGGCCTGACACTTTTGCTCAATGCTGTGACCTTTGAACCTTTATCATGCGCATGCACACGGGGGTGTTCAGACACCAAGGAGTGTCTGCCAAAAGTTGACATTGGGGAATAAATCCCTTAAGGAACTATGGAGTCGAACCCATGTCGAAGGAAATAATGTGTAATAATATTTCAAGGAAATATAAATCGATGCATAATTATGCTTGCGTTCCTGATTTGACCTTTCATAAAATCCCACTTCAACATTCCTATCATTTTGTTCAACAGATGTCGTTTTTACACCCCCGGTATAGGGGTGTGTATAGTTACACCCCCGGTATAGGGGTGTGTATAGGTTTCACTGGATGTGTTTGTTTGTTTGTTTGTTTGGGTGTGTGTTTGTGTTCGCATATAGATCTCAAGAATGAACGGACCGATCGTCACCAAACTTGGTGAACAGGTTTTATACATTCCTGAGACGGTCCTTACAAAAATTGGGACCAGTCAAACACTCGGTTAGGGAGTTATTGGTGGATTAAGATTAAGACTGACATATTAATGGTCAAAGGGAAATAACTGTCTGTCTGACTGTCTCTCTGTCTCTCTGTTTCTCTGTCTCTCTGACTTCTGACGTCTGACTTCTGACTTCTGACTTCTGACTTCTGACTTCTGACCACACTTGTTAGCAGTGCCTGCTCAGTTGGTGGCAGTGAGAATGCTAAGGACGGGGGTGTTTTTCCTACCTCGGAGGAATTTCTTGTTTCTTTTTGTTTTGTGCTCCACGCTGTCTTAACTTAACCGACATGTCCTTTCCGCTGTGTCAATAATCACAATGCAAAAATAATCGTAATGGTGTCGATGCAAAACAGGACAATAATCGTATACTGATACACTTCTCGTTATAGGCTGCATGAGTGCAGTGAAATATATCACACATCCTGAAACAGTCGACATAGCTCTATAGCCACGCCATCGCGAGGATACAGATTGCAAGAAGCCTCTTCATTTGACTCTTTCCGTCATGATTCGAAAAGTGTGACTCAGTTTGTGCACATTTTCTGGTGAGAATCAAAGTGGTTTTATGCGTGCTGCAACTAGTTAGTCTTGTCTGCACTTAATATTATATTTTTCTCTTTAAACATTATACTCATCGGAGTTCACGATTCGTTGCGGTAATGACTGCTGTCCAATACTGTTTGCTGACAACGTATTGGACTGATGTCACGTTGGTTTTGCTTGAGGTCGTTAGAAAAACACTAACAGTCTAATAACAAACAAATAATATACAAACAACAACAAAAACAACAATCACAAACAAGTAAAGAAAAAGACAAACAGGTTCATCGAACATTTTATTGATATAAAACCCCAACCTTCACTAGAATGTTGATCTTCAATCAAACAAACCAAAGCTTTATAAGCAAAAAGCGAGCTATAACGCCAGGTTGCTTTTCAGTATGTGAATACTAAGAGTTTTCCTAAACCTTAAGTAAGCATACTAACTGTACATTACAATTACCTAGCCCGCAGCAATTAGGTCGTAAGCTCCAATGATAGACATAACCAAGCTAAGAAAAGGTCACTCTCGCGAAAAATCGGAAGTCCTCAAAACAGGGAGACAAAATAACACGCTTTCACCGTGTTCAGTTAGGCAGTTAAAACGTGTCTTAAGCGTTGTTGTTGGTGTTAAAAACTAACCTAAGATTAAAGAGCAGAGATCGGCCTTGAGGTGCACCGCATTTTTGACGAAATCGTAGCCTTTTCTTATTGAGTATTTTTTGTGCAAAACATATTCAGGATCATCAAGACTTGACAATAGAGTGCGCCCTGCTGGTGATTCGTTCGTTACTTTTTACTGTTCTGATCACTCACATTAGCACCAGAGTGGGCGAAAGACTCCAAGATGCAGATGAAACACACTAACCTTGCTATTTCGGAGCCATTATGAGCGATGTCAGTCACTATCTATTTTTCGATCAAATAGTTACGTAATCTTATGACGTCAAAAGGTGTTCGATTTTGTTTTCGGAACAATGTTCATCAAGTGATTTTACAAACAACGAAACCACTGTAATTGGAAAAATGTCTTAATTCGCTGAATAGCAATGGGTTTCTTTTATACGTTATATCGGGAAATTGAAAGCCATATCTAACATCACACAGAATTTGTCAAAGACATATAGTCTGTTTCAAAGACTTTCAGCCCTTTTCAACATCATAAATCGGAAAAAAACTAGACATACCGAAAGAAATTTGGTGATCACAAATCATTGTGTGAAACTTTCTTTACAACTGTATGTCATGAAGTGTACGTATTTTTCTAGCAATAGGAGTGTCCCCTGTTTGGAGTAAAAACTGATTTCGTGGTGCACTACCTTGTTTGTTTTTGTTAAATACAATACAAAATACACAGCGGCCATAAATTCTCTTTATTTGAATGAATTTAAACTTCAACAAGATTGTTTTTGAGTGCAGATAAAAAAAAATCAATGCATAAAGAATTTGAAAAAGCAGTTGGTTATACCTACCAATGATCTAAAAAAGATGACTTAGATGATTCTATGTATGTTGTAATATTTGTGCATAACATACAAATCGCCCAAAAAAATCCACAGGACTACCAATGTGACCACTACATAAAAATAAATACATGTTAGACGTCATTTTGAGATTATAGTGAAAGTTACACACACAAAATGCACACAAACACACATTATATTGTGGGAAGCCACCTTCTGATATTCGCTAAAAATTCAACTGCCAACACGTACTCACCAATGGCAATGCAACAAATTACATTTATTTACGAACGTATAATTATATGAAGCAGTAACGTCTACATAATGACACGTTTTTTTTAAAGAGATTTCTCTCATCAACAAATAGGAGCATGCATGTTTTTTCTTTGAGCAACTATAATTCGCGTTTGATCAATACAAGCAAAATGATTCAAGTAAATGCGGTCTACTAACAATTTGTCCGCATTGACCACTATTTTTAGTGTGAGGCACCACAGAACATATAATCACGAAAAAGGATACACATTTTACAAAGTCACTTTTTTGTTGTTGTCAACATTGAGTTTGTGTCGATATTTACATTGTGTGTTCTGAATTGTCCTGTTCTCGTTGTGTGATGGAAAACAGGTAAACTGTGTTAGCAGGGGACAAACATAACTTAAAACATTACTTGCAATATGGAGCACCTTACCCAACCATAAATAGCCACAGAAACTGAATGAAAAAGATATGCCATTTCAACTGTATAACCTCATCTAGCAGTTGTTTATGCAGCTTATCTTATTTCTTTTGAAACACTCCTCCATACCTTGTTTTCAGCAAGAACATGTACTTTGGCCCATTGTTGTTTCATGCCACACCCCTGTAAAAGTCCTTTCAATACAGGAGATCTCATAGATTCATTAAATCCCAGCCCAGAAGAGTTAGGTCCTTCGACTTGTATTATACTGATAATATGAACGTCACCCAAATTAATCTCAAATTGAAAAGTCTTCCATTCATCTAACTTCCAATATGTAAACACGTACACATTTGACATCCACATTAAAATACATACATTTTGGTCCATCCTGTAAGCTAATTGCATAAGTTCAAACTAATTAAAAAACATCCACAGTTTAGTTGCTGGGTAATAATTATATTCAACGAAAGTCAATAGGACATTTATTGGACCTTCCATTACAAGAATTATTTATTAACGCAACACATTCTAAATATTTTACATTTAAGGAATGGGAAAGTTAAGCAAACACTCACTTAATTCAATTAATTTTTTTCTCTGAAATCTGTATTTTTATTGTTAAATTGACATAATTTATTTGAACAAATCACAATCTGATCACTCATCCCATCAATCATGTTATACTCGATAGAAGGAACAATATTTGTAAAAAGCAATCAACAAACTGCTTTCCGGTTGCTTTTGGTCTTTTGCCTGTCAGGTCCAAGAGACAGACAATGAAACTTGAAGCAATTCAGGAAACCCATTTCACATGGCCAGATAATCAAATTTTGCAAAAAGCCGGATATTACGTCATCAAAGGTATTGATCGAAACTAAATGGAAGGACTTCCATTTAAAGTTTCATAAAGATATGTCTGGTAGTTTTCCGGGAAGTGCTGTCCACACTCACACACCACTATACCTCGTCTCGATTTCCGATCAATGTTAAAACATTCAGTCATAATTGACTAAATGTAAAAAAATGAAGGCAGTGAAACCAGTAAACGAGAAAAACACAAGAGGAACAAGGTAACACAAACTGGGACTATGGTTTCATCAAAGTGTTTCAACAGGAGTGCAAGTGGAGCCAGCCGGGTAAAGCCAGCAGTAGAAGACACAATTACATGCTGCACTGTTTAAAAATGAACATTTGAGAGTCAAAATACCAGAAAGGTAAGTTGTTGGAACGTTTGTCATGCATGACAACACAATACCTTACATTCACAGACATTTCGACCCAGGAGTCTACACTACGTTACATTCACAGCATTTAAAAAAAAGTATGAACATTCACAGAACATTTGAGAGAGCAAGCAGAGCCCCAACAGGCAGGTTACCATCACATGCTAACTGGAAAAATGATACGTTGAAATCTATCTTAAAAATGTAAGCTCAACATTGACCAACATGATTAAAAACTGGAAACACCATTTGGAAGAAGAGATATAAACATGTATAAGCTTCTAAGGTGAAATACAGAACAACACATAAAATAATGCAACAAGGAAAACATCTGGAAATAAACTTAGCAAACAAATATTGCGACTAATTTCACACCCCAATTAAACATTAGATCCTGTATCTTTCAATTTAAACTTTCTATTCCATTTAAGGCCGTTCACTTGACTATCTAGATCACCTTTCGGATCAAAGATTTCTTTCACAGGGATCTCCTGACCGCTGCTCAAATAAGGGTGCCCTCAAAATCGACTGGACAAAAACTTAAGATATCGATTAAAAATCGACACAAAATCACAATCGGCAAAACTTTGCAGTTTTACATACGATATGACAGTCAAATCAACTATCTACCAAGAACATGTTGTTTTAGTGAGCTAGCTTGCTTAGTTCGTGTGCTATGCTGTTCCTACTGATGCAGGTGTCGATCGCATTCATGAGCGGTCAAAAACGGGAGTTTAATTTGTGCGTTAATTTTGAGGAGTATCATCCCAAAAAGCGCTGCATTTCAGCAATGAATTAGTGGATTGCTTTGAAACTTTCAAAATATTTTTCTCATCTTGGTGCAAATTTGAAGAATCTGAAGAACCTTTGGAATCCACTGTATCTTAATCTAAACGCACGCAGCGTGATTTGCTCGAAAACACAACATATGTATGCTATTTGATTGAATATCATAATGAGTGTATGCGCTTCTGAGTGTTGTTTGTCTCTGGTGTTGGTAACTCACAGTTGTCAAGAAGAGACATATGGTTGCAAGACCTGCGCACTCTATGACGTGGTCGCCTAGTTCTTTCTTTCTTTATTTGGTGTTTAACGTCGTTTTCAACCATTCAAGGTTATATCGCGTCGGGGAAAGGGGGGAGATGGGATAGGGGAAAGGGGGGAGATGGGATAGAGCCACTTGTTCATTGTTTCTTGGGCCGCCTAGTTACAGGCATCACCTACATAAACAAGAGCAATAGCACAGTGGAAGTAACCCATCAATCATCGCAAAGAGTGATCTTTCTTTGCCTATTCTACAACATGTAATTGAGCGTTTAAAACATTTGCTTTTTCAAAGGGAAGACCTAATAAAGCGCGGTAGCATTATTTGTAACGCAGACTCGTATGATATAACTTTAGACGCGATCAAAGGGCCTTTTGCCTTATTATCCCTTTCAAAATGGCATGGTTTGGAAACATCCTCACGCACGTTTTCCCATCCGATTAAAGAAACAACATTCTAGCATTGACAATGTCAAAATTCCTATTTTACAAAGATGATAGAATTATAAGTGTACATTGATTTTTTTGTCATTTCACACTCGCCACAAACAGAGTTCTAAACTACAAAATAAAGACGTTTACATACACATTAATACAGGAATATAAAAAGACCATGTGAGTCATCATCTAATAAAAGATGACATCAGAGCATACAATACACATAATGTTAAGATTATGAAACAATAGAAACATGTACAGTGCAGATGATAACAAGTCATTAACACACAGTAATATGCTTCAGCACACAGGTAACAATGAGTACTAGTTAATTGACCAAAACTTGAACATGTTATCATTTAGAACAAAATAATATTACTTATTTTTCTTTTTAACAGTCATTCATTTATTTGCTTTTTTCTTTCAAAAGAAAGGACACATGTTGACCAATTATAAGATAAGATACGATAAGACTTTATATAGTCCTGTGAGGTTACCCTCATGAACATTCGGGCTGCCTTATCACTAGGGAAAGCGAGCTATACAGCACGATGCTACCCATGTTGTTGTTTTTATTCTGCATGCTTGTAATCTTGTCTCCAAGCCCTGAGACTGTCGCTGTGACCTTGGGTTCTGTATGGTGCCGACTGAGATGTTTGGACACTGAAGATAGTTAGCACGCAGTTGACTCTGGGAAATATATCCATCTCCGAACATGGGGATCGAACCCACGGCGATAGCGACCACTGGTTTTGATGCCAGAGCCCCGTCCCTACCCACTGAGCTATTTCCCTGGCTAAAGTTGTAAATACCTTATCTTGAAACAAATAAACACATATTTTGCAATGTTGACAATCAATATGTCTGGTTGTACAAAAGTAAAAACACTGTTCTCGTTCAATGCAAATTAAAAAAAAAAAAACCTGTACAATACAAAGCAGTTTCTGCTTTCTATGTGATTCCACCATCCTAGGCGAATATAATATATCAGTCTCACTCTCAGCGCTTTCAGGAAGGCCTGTTCATAACAGCATTCATAAATCCAAACAAGACCAAAGCCGAAACTGTTCAAAATAAGTCTCATCTTCGATACCCAGGTGGCTTTACCCCTTTGATCGAGTGATAATAGTGCTCGATAAGCTTTCTTCGAACATATGTTATCAGGTTGCATTAAGAGTCTAAACTAGTATTTAATACATCTTAATATTGACAATATATACGGGGGGTAACGGCCAAGTTCACCATATACACAGTTATTATGAGTTTTAACAAAAACGTATATTTTCAGGCAAATATGTGGAGTTTTATTTTTTTAGGGTGGGGCTCGTATCCACATATTTCAGAGAAATATAACAACATAGGCACCACTTGAGATTATTGAGAATCTCGATCACACATCTTGGCTTTCAATGCTATATCCTCTAGTGCACCGCGACATCTCAAACGAGTCGAGAACGTCAGAACAAATTGATTATTGGTCTTGATTAATTCAATTCTGTGAAAACCATGACACCAATATTCGTGTTTGACAAGAAATCCACCGTTTCAAAAAACAATCAGTTTGGATTTCTCAAGATTAAAGACAAAATTACAGACGTTGTGCGGCCTCATACAGGATATTTAACTGTGACTTCAGTCCAATCACTGTTGAGGATAACAAAGTTAAATCATCAGCAAAAAGTAACAGAAAAGTCTCGATTTCTTCAATCGAAAGAATGGCCTCATGTCTTCCACACAATATTATATCATTTGCCAACTTATCAAGAACAAAATCGGGCTTGCCATACAACCATGCTTCAGACCGCCCTAAACACATTCTACACACTGGGTATAAAAGGAGTTGTTCCTGACACAGGCCTCGATTTTCTTGTACATGGCCTTCAGCAGATTTAACAATGTTCCCTGGACTCCTGTATTTTAATAACACTTGCCGCAACACAGAGAAGTTCACTTTATCGAACGGCAGGGGCGGATCACATCATTTTTAAGGGAGGGCTTGCACATTTCTGTTAGGGACAGATCGACGACGCTAAGAGTTTAGTTGAGGGCGCGAATCGCCCGAACCTCCTATGGTTGATACAGACAAGGAAAATGGAGCTATCTGAGCCAAGAAACTTCCCATAATACACCTTCCAAAAGTTAAATTAAGAAGCACATTTGGATCAAAACAAGGAAAATTTACCGATCTGGTGCAACCTGAGCCAACAAATTACCCAACTGCCTTCCTACCCCCCCCCCCCCCCTCCCCTCCTGGAACATTGTGATAAAAACAAGGAAAATGGAGCAATCTGGTGCAATCTGAGCCACAATGTTTTCTTTATTTTCAAATTTCTTTCTTTCTTTTCTTGTGAAAGGTTTGAGAGACTTCCACTCAAAAGGCACATAATGTACGGACAGTATACATGGATACCAAACTGTTGGCTGTCAAATCTTTCCAGTTGAATCTGTGTTGTTATTTCACACAAAAACAAACACATTTGGTATGTATCATGGCGTATGTATTTGATCCTGAAGTCCAAATAGGTACACATTAAAAAAAATCACTCAAGTTTTACTTGCTTCTGCACAGCTCAAAAGTGTGATGGGGGAATCGTGTCCCTTTTCCAAAAGGCTAGATACCACATTGAAAAAAGAAGAAAAACTCAATGTAAGCAATATCCTGACACTATATGTCAGTGTTTAGGTTTGTTCTTGGCCAATACTTTTTATTTGTTTTTATTTGAGGTACAATGTATACTGTTCCTGCCTATCTTACTTTTTGGTGACTTGATTTACTGTTGAATGTCAGTTTTTGTAACTATTAACATCTTCACCGCTGGCGATGGGGTCTAGCGTTTGATGTCAGGTGTGTTAATCCTCCTCAACGTCTCCACTGGTTTTGGGGTCTACTGCTGCTGGTTGCTGCTGACTTCTACGACGACGGTCTGGGGGTTTGACGTGGATGAGCTGGGATGTGCACTGTGACATCGTACACAGACGAGCCCAGTCTAGATCGTAGTACACGGGCTGTGTAGTCTCCACATAAACCACGATCACCCTTTCCAAGCCCTGGACAAAACGTGAGCCTGCCGCTACAATTTCGTCGGGCCCTGACATAGTAGCCACGGCCGCAGCAGCATCAGCATCTCCTGTTTCCAGCACAGTGACCGGGAAATTAGCTTGTCTCAGACCTCGTATCAGACCGCTGGCTGGCCGGGCTTTCTTGCCTGTGGTTTTGTCGTGGAAGTGACTATCCCAGGTAAGAAGAAGAACATCTCTGTAACGTGGGGGGTGGGGGTTATTTCTTGATGCCCGACCTGTGAGGAAAAACAGCACAAATAAGTCAGTTTGTTACATGTGACTATACCAAAAGTCTTTGTGCTTTTTATATAGGCCTCCCGTAGAATTCTTTACACTTTGTGGGCTGTAACTTTCCTGTTTATTTTTTGTTTGAGTCGGCAGTCCTGTCAGTTTTCTAGGAGTACTGCAGGCCTCTATGTGTTTGTTTTTTTCAATTACTTTTTTTTTTATATCTGACAACAAAGGTCACCAATGCCAACTGTTGGCCTCAGACAGGCATACGTTATAAACGGATTGACGTATGGACGAGCAGTAAGGCGGGAAAGCAGACAGATGTGATCTTTCTGTTATGTCCATTTTTTTTTTAAAGAAAGATGTAATGAAAAGGTCCAGCCTTAAATCATTATCCTTGTTAAATAAAGTTAAGTTCCAACTTACCTTGTCTGCCAACGTGAAGTGTGTTCAGAATGTCAGCTACCTTTCGTCCGCACTCCTCACAGTCGTAAGGCTCCTTGTCCTGGTGTTTTGGGCCCCCGTGGATCACCACCTCAGGTTCTGGGCCATAAGCCGGCAGCGGGGTACTTGACGCTTCATAGCCGTGGACATCTCCCTCTGGACCTATGGTAGTGAGGACGAAGTCAATAACTCTTTTGTCATGGAAATAGCTGCAATTCATAGATATGCATATTGTCCGTTTGCGTTACCCCTGAGAGATGGTTTTTCGAAAATAGCTCGCGATCTACACATATTTTGCAATATGGACAAGGACATGATAAGTACGTCAAAAGTATATCTAATTTTATTTACATTTGCTTCAATCCTTACTTTCCTCTGGTTAAATATTTCTTCAAAAGACTACTTCAAATGACAACAGTGTTTCCCCCTTACCAGGCCTCTACAAACATGCAGGTCATTACCATACGCGTGTATCTTGAAGCTTTCTAAAGGTTTGCACACCTGGACCGGTAAAGATGTCACCCGAAGAGAAAATAAAGTTGGTTGTGAATGTGCATAAAATGCTGCAGTGGGAAGCTAAAAGACAAAGGCCTGCATATCAGTGGAACCATGTTGCAAAAAGAGCTTGCCACGCACTTGGCATACAATTCAAAAGTCACATTATTTAGAGCAGTGGCCGTTTGCAAGAAAAGAAATGGATTGCCGTCTATCAGGGAACAACAAGGGGCCAGTAAACGATCCAAGCACGTTGCCTCGTTCGACCAGTCAGTGGTTCAAGGAGCGGTACTGACGCTGATTAAAGAAAACAACACTGTTACATTGTTTTGTATTTTATATTTATATTTATTATATTTAATATTTATGTTTGTTATATTGTTTTGTCAATAACAACCTACCTTTCTTGTTTTTTTGGATTATATTGTATATTCTTCAAAACGCTCTGAGGGGTCCTGATTTGGCTTATATGGTCTGCTGGACCCAAAAAGCAACAACTAACCAACTAACTAACTAACTAACTAACTAAAACAGTCTGAAAGTAAACAATGGCATGGATATTTCTAAATTTTTGCTGTGGAAAACACTCTATCGCCTTGGTTTCCGCTATGGTCGCGTGGAAAGGAACAAAATGTGTCTAAATGAAAGGCCCGACATCGTCCAAAAACGGTTTCAAGAACCATCGCAAAGCAGCGATAAGCAAACAAAAACAGTGTGTGTGTGTGTGCGTGTGTGTGTGTGTGTGTGTGTGTGTGTGTTCTCCATCGGTCAGTTTTTATAAGTCAGCCAGTCTATGTGTCTGACTTCTTGTGTCTATTTGCATACCCCACCATCACACACACACACATTCATACAATCTCTATCTCTCTCTCTTTCTTACACACGCTGGAACAACATAGGAAAAACACTATATCTATGAGGCAGGAATGCTTTCAGCGTTCGAGGCGGGCAAACCCCGACACAGTTCAACCTGGATGACACAAACGTTACGCCATGAAATGCACGAGTTTGACCTCCATTTTGCAAAACTGGTCCAGGGGCCCAGACAAGGGCTCACATTGTATCATCTGGTACAGGAAAGTATGAAGACCTAATTAATACCAATGTGCCTATAGTCTACAAACTTAAGGCGTAAGGGTCACCCAGATTGTCGGACCAAAACTGTAATTTTTTTATTCAGTCACTTGCAATCAATGAATTGGCTTGATGTTTGGTAGTTTTCTTCAAAAATCATTATATTTTCAGAAAACATCAAGTTTGAATACCTACATTAAGTAGAACAACTGACAAAATTATTTAATTCGTAAAATAATGGGCAAAATAAACCTGCAAAAATGCTAATTTTAGCATTTTTGAATGCTCTCTTGGGGAAAAACTATGTGTCCAATTGAAAAATAAATTGGCACTCATATTTAAAGCATCATTACCTACTGTATGCTCTAAAAGCTTTCTGTTTTGTTGGAAATGTTGCTTTTAGTAGCATTAGCAAAAGAATACTATAATTCTATATTATTATGATATATCACACAATAAAAAAAAAATCTATTTTTCTGATTATCAGCTTCATTCTAGAACAAACAATAGCCAGTCAAGTGAACATTTGATGTGCAAAGTTTCAATGGAATAGGTGAATATTTAAAAAAGTTTTTCATTCAGACAGTGCAGCTGCCTGTGATTTCGCGCGAACTTTCACCACATAAAACAGCAAAAAGTTCAACATCTATCAGTTTATGTCCTTTATGGGGGGGTCATCAAGAGATTAGAATCAAAACTATCTTCACTTGAGCTACTGTCTGATTCATCATCTGTGTCTGACTGTTCTGAGCAGTTTTTGGAATCAAATTCATCATCAGAACCGATAATTTCATTCAACAGAGGCCTTGATTAAAGGGATTTTTAATTCCCACCAACCTACTTTGACCACTTATTGCAAGAAAACTATGTATGCTAGAGACAAAATGTAAACTGCACATGAAAATAGAGATATTGTTCTAGCTTTTGGCAACATCATAATTTAGTATATCTGAAAAACGATTTTTTTCCAAATTCTGGGTGACCCTTACGCCTTAAAATCCTATTTGGTATACTTTATGGTAATACTAATAATAATAATATGGGAGATTTATAAAGCGCTTTACGTTCTCTAAGCGCTTTACAATGAAAACAATTATGAACAAGTCGCGTAAGGCGAAAATACAATATTTAGTCAAGTAGCTGCCATTTTTCAGCAAGACCGTATACTCGTAGCATCGTCAGTCCACCGCTCATGGCAAAGGCAGTGAAATTGACAAGAAGAGCGGGGTAGTAGTTGCGCTAAGAAGGATAGCACGCTTTTTTGTACCTCTCTTTGTTTTAACTTTCTGAGCGTGTTTTTAATCCAAACATATCATATCTATATGTTTTTGGAATCAGGAACCGACAAGGAATAAGATGAAAGTGTTTTTAATTTGATTTGGACAATTTAATTTTGATAATAATTTTTATATATTTAATTTTCAGAGCTTGTTTGTAATCCGAATATAACATATTTATATGTTTTTGGAATCAGCAAATGATGGAAAATAAGATAAACGTAAATTTGGATCGTTTTATACATTTTTATTTATTTTTTGCAATTTTCCGATTTTTAATGACCAAAGTCATTAATTAATTTTTAAGTCACCATGCTGAAATGCAATACTGAACCCCGGGCTTTGTCGAAGATTACTTGACCAAAATTTCAACCAATTTGGTTGAAAAATGAGGGCGTGACAGTGCTGCCTCAACTTTCACGAAAAGCCGGATATGACGTCATCAAAGACATTTATCAAAAAAATGAAAAAAACGTTCGGGGATTTCATACCCAGGAACTCTCATGTCAAATTTCATAAAGATCGGTCTAGTAGTTTAGTCTGAATCGCTCTACACACACACACACACACACACACACACACACACACACACACACACGCACGCACGCACGCACATACACCACGACCCTCGTTTCGATTCCCCCTCGATGTCAAAATATTTAGTCAAAACTTGACTAAATATAAAAAACAAACATACATATACATACAAAGCAAAGCAAAAAAGCATGTGCAGCAGCATTCAGCACACAAGTGAACAACGAAACACTACATCAATACAAGCTGCAAGCATACTAACACAGGCAAAACATTCAAACATTCAAACACCTGATCCAAAATGCACCATGTTGAAATAAAATTAATCGAAATACTGGGTGAAGAAGTGTGTTTTAAGGTTTGATTTGAAGGAACAGAATGTTTGGCAGTGTCGGATAGAGTAAGGGAGAGAGTTCCACGCAACGGCAGCAGAGTGGGAGAAGGCTCTCTGACCGTGCTGTTTGCGACTAAAAGAAGATAGACGGAATATTCTAGTGTCTACAGAGGAGCGGAGGGATCGTGAGGGTGTATAGAGTGTGAACAGGTCAGACAGGTAGGATGGGGCTGAGCCAGATATTATTTTGTAGCAGATACAGCAGCACTTATATTGGATTCTCAGCTCTACAGGGAGCCAATGAAGTTTCTTTAGCAAGCGGGAACAGGACTGAGACCGAGGGGCTTTGCAGACAAGCCGGGCTGCAGAATTTTGAACGCGCTGCAAAGGATGGATGACAGACTGAGGACAGCCAATGAGAACAGAATTTCTGTAGTGGTAACATACTTTATTCTTCTTCATTTATAAAAATGTTTGTAGCTGGCGAGATAAAAGCGAAAAACCGGGTCTCAGACCGATCGCAATCGAGCAATACCAAAATGTTTTATTTATTTCATCATCCGCGAATTTCTTTTTAAACTATGCAATGCCTTTTCATAAAACAAAGTGTGTTCTAAAAAAAAACTGGTCTCATATTTTTCAACAAACAATATTAATAATTTGTTCTTGAATTGCCGTAGTCCCCATTTTTGTTACAATACGTGCCCAAGCTGTGTGTGCATCCTGCCTATTTAAACAATTCACCAACAATGTATTACAGCTCGGATATCGCAAAAATACATAAATTATAATGTCTTCTTAAAGACAATTGATCATTTCTGCACTTGTTTCAAAAATGTTTACTTGAAAACAAAAGTGGGTTGGTTCAGGCTACCTATGGCGCTGTGTTGCATCACGTGACGAGTGATTTCACCACAGCCTCCTTGAAGTTATGCGGTTTCAACTTGTGGTACATGCCAGCCGCCCAGAGATGCAAGCCTTTCCCTACACGCTCATGTAGTTTGTTGCAGAACTCATGGAAGGTCTTCTCACTGTTGTCACTGAAACACGCAAAAACAAAAAAAATAACGCACAAAGATAACTTTACAGCATAGAATTAACAATGGAGCCTCAATAAAACATGACAGGCATGATACATTTGGAGCAATTTAGTCCCCATTGGGGTGGTTTACCTAAGATGTGGGATTGGTTCAAATTTCATTTTGGTCAAAACTAGCCAGTATTTAAACAGTTATTGATGATATGCTGACGGTTAGTAAATGACAACACATGTTTCAAAAATGATAATAGCATTTACCCATTAGCTAAAAAAGTGATCTACGGTTCACTAGAGAAGGAACCATATTCCCGTATACATTTAGTGATATAGAAAAATGATATGACTGACCTCGAGAAAACATCACATGCTTCGTCCACAATAACGAAAAGTTCTCCTTCTGGATCTGATTTAGCAAGTTCTTCCAGGGCAGCCTTCATGTGTATGGGGAGGTCAAATATGTGCATGCGAACCCAGGGATTTTCGGCTGATTCTGCTATCCCTTTTTGTTGACCACTGTCGGTTTGTTTCGTCATCTCCTTCAACTTGTGATGAATCATGTGTGACGCCGCCATATTGCCTTCCCTGGTGCTCACGACATGCACTGGTTTTCGTTTCTCCCGAATCCAGTCCAGGGCTCTCAGAATCAGAATCAAAGATTTCCCTGTGCCAGGAGGACCGCAAAGGTAAACCAGAGGCTCGGATGCTTCGTTGTGTATTACGTCTAGCTGAGAAGGATGGAGAACAATATCAGCTGGGGCGAATCTGTTGGCAGTTTCCGCCACTCCTTCCCCCAGTGTGCGGACATCAGGGCTTTGGGCTTTGGCCAGACCAGGCACTGTTGAACAAGGCGCAGTGACTGTGGTTGCTGGACCTCCAAACCTGAATAGGGAAAGATATCAACAGGGTTAAAGATAAAAGTGGCAACAAAGTCAAGTAGCGAGAATGTCAAAAAACAAAGAGAACAACAGATTGGCATCCCACTTTACTCACAAATGTAGCCAAGTGCACTTCGCTACCCTAAACACTCTAATCATCGCATAGCGAAACAGCCTTGTGTACAGTACAAACGTGATACCCACCCCATAGCAGACGATACGATGATGCGCGCGCACCTTGCCGGCGCAAATTCAAATAGAATACCTTTCTTTATATATCTACCTAACTTCTATCTTTCAAAGTCCCTTTTATCTTTGATACGGTCCTAATTATATTTAGGTTTGCATAGAAGTCACTGATTAGGCTGGATGGCTGCATATTATTGTGTTATTTACGATAATGCTTCGAACTGACCAAAGCGTCACTCTGACCTTGACCGGTTTTCATGTATCGTCGAGAGAAATTGATTCTCACAAACTCATCTTTGTCTTTTCAATCATTGTTTTGTCATTTTTGTATCACTATTACATATCCCGTACCTATGTTGCATATGATTTTAGTTTGTTTATAAGGATTTGGTTGTAATGAGTGATGCTTGGTTCCTCTGCAAAGATTGCTAATTTATGCAGACAGGTACTCGCGCAGGAATTTAGCCGATTCCATTTACTTTCGGACTTTACCGCTTCGTACTAAGTCAATGTATAATTTTCCCCCAAGTAACGCATATCATGATGTTTGTCTAGGGTTCTTCTTTTTATCTGTATGATTTATGAGTTTGTCCATTATTCCAGTTTAGAGAGTTTTGTAATTTTCCACACTGAAGTTGGTTCAGTGCCTTCACTAGGACCATTGTTTTTGCATCCTACTAAATAAATATAAATTTTTACGAAATGTTATCTATTGCAATAGAAAGCTAAAGGTCGTAGCTTTAATTTGATGTATTGTTTGTTAGGATTGGTTATGTATTTGTTTAAATAACGTAGGGTAAAGCATGTGTAAGAAACACAGATTCCGTGTTTCTGGCCGTATTCAGTCCGATTTTCATCACCGCCGGACGGTGCTTTCTGTGCAGTCCGCGCCGGGGCTATAAGTATAGGCCGGACACCGGCATAAGCATGCATTCGCTCCTAGCAGCTGAACACGACACTACACTTGCTTTGCTGTCTACGGGTTTCGCCTTCGGCCTCTACGTTTCCTTGCATTGTTTTCTTGAATAAAAAGTTGAAACAAGACGCTTGGACTTGGGCTTCGTGTATCTACTACCTTTCCACTCCTCCACTACACAAATATGAAACCAGACATAAACGAACTGTGTTAGGTTGTCTAAGACTTTGTGTAGAAGGCACAACAGATTCAAATTCATTCATATTATTTGTCTTGAGAATATATGAGACCGTTGGTTATTTGTTTGCTCCAATCTGCACACAAATAGTTATCCGATGTGAGAGGATGCTTTAAAACTGTTCAAGCTAAGAATTGAGTTCTGCTCCTAATCAAGCTACAGCAGGTAATGAAAAAGTTTTGTTAGAAACGTAATCAAATAGCGGTGTAGCTGTACGCACAAGTAAACGATAAGCGCACACAAAACACACACACACACACACACACACACACACACACACACACACACTAACACACACTAGAACACACTGACACACACTAACACAAAAGTACCTAGCCACAAGGTCCAAATAAAGGTCATCTGTCATGGCAGAATCTGGTCCATCCAATTCCATACACTGTTGCCACCAGTCAGCAAGGTTGTTGACGTAATCAGATGTAAAACACTTTGGGATTGGGTCCCTGGCTTTGTCGATGCCAAGACTGCCGCAGAGTCGCTGATGGTGAGAATAAGGAAAATATTAAGAGACAAAGCCTACAAGGATCACGTATGTAAACAGTATACAAATTAAATATGTTATCACTACTGTAACAACAGGGTTGTCCCTAAAATATTGTCTCTTTTCATTGTGCTTAAAAACATGTTCAATCCTTTTTCGATTTAAGCATAGAAGGGACCCTAACATTTGTAAGTATATCATTTGGATGGCATTTCTTGATACACGACACTTAGTTTCCGTTTAGATTGAAAGCATGCATGTACATATGAAAATGCAGGACCTGGTGGAAAAAAAACGCACCACACTCTGTTGCAAGTGATTTTTTTTCTCAAGATTGTGTAAAATATAAACCAGAGACGATATCTCAAAAATAAAAATAAAGATTTGAGCATGACATTTTTGGTGTACATGTTCAGGGTGACCCCAACAAAAATGTAACCCACAAAAATGTTAATACCTTCTACATCTGTTGACCGAATCACTTTATCTTTGGGGAAAATACATTTCAGCCAATGCATGATCCTTTCACAAGGTAAGACTTACATAAATTAAATGGTCTGACTTTCGTGCAATTTAAAACACAGTTGCCAAATTCGGGGATCGACTTAACAGTACGATGTTTGTAACTGAGTGGTAGACACATGTAACAAAATAGGACTTTCCTAGTCTTGGTCATGTTCCGGAAGGTTTGAGTGAACCGAGATGCCGAGAGGTTCGACGTCATTTGATGACGTAACTCGTTGCGCTGACGTATTATTGACTACCACGACTGGATGCGTTGATCAACATGGAGTTGATGACATGCGTTGTTGTGCGTGCTTTGGAAAGCGTGGAAACGTAAACAATTATTGTTGCAACATCGGTCCAGGTAAGCCAATCGATGATTCATTTTCCCGTCCACCCGTTTGACAAGAGAAGGCATTGTGTAGATTGTTTTTGGGTAAATGAATGGTGAAGGGCAGTATTGTGATAACCGTCTAACCGATAACAGTATATGGAATAGTCAAGTGCAATGTTAGGGGTTCGTTTGTTTGTCCTGTTACGTGCGATTTCACAGTAGATTAGGTAAAAGTTTTGCAAATGATGTTTAGTGAGATGCGCTGTGTACGAGCATATGCTACCGTTGATGTTACAGCGGCATGCTGATCCAATCCAAGGTGGAAGAAGGATGAAGTTCTTATTCCTACTTATGACGTTCCTGAGAACTGCGGTCCCGATTGCCAGTATTACCAGTCCCACGTCGTAACCTGTTGATGGATGTCCGACGTCCCGCACAGTTCTCAGTCAATGCAAACAAGCTCGAGTTGCGACAGCGTATTCACGCATTCGAGAGATTGTTCAACTCTAATGGCTTCGCATGAACGAGGACAGAACGATAAGTGATACATGTGATCTGATAATGAAACGGAGATAAAAGGAAAACAAGTAGTCGATGAAGTGACTATGAACGCATATACGTAAAAGAAACGAGCCAATATTTGTAATCATCAATAAAAGATCTTAAAATAATCGAGAAGCGATTCGTGAAGTGGGTAGGGTGAGAATGTTTTAGACAGGTTTGTTTAATATCACACCCTACGCTACAAGTTTGGGGGCATTACGTCAGGGATATAAGCTGCATAATCCAGCTTATTCAAAATTTCCAAAATTCTATTCCAAATTGTTTGAATAGCATTTTTTTTTATCTCCTGTGAAATTATCTTATTGTTTGTCTGTTCGTTCATAAAGTGATTTATAAAGAACTTCATCTATTTTCCGACGTGTGTTAGGAAGCTTCACACGTCAGTAAAGAACATAAAAAAGCTAGTCTGTGTGTTGGCGTCGCACAGCCAAATAAATCTGTAAACGCTAATGCGGAAACCGGAGTTCTTCGCTGCATTATAAAAAAAAAAGAAGAAAAGTATTATTCTTTCACATAATACTTGTTTAACCACTGTTTCACATTGATTCACGTTTCACTGTGAGTGGTTGGCAAGGGTAGGACGTATTACGTAAGGGTAATTGTCTTCTCTTGAGAAAGAAAAACCGTTGGACGGGCAGGTAAAATCAGCGGACGGTTTTCCTGATCATACTCTGGTTGATAGCTTCAGTTCCTATGTCAATGACAGATCATGATGATTTCAATGTTGAGTGGCTGGTTGATTAATTCAACTACAACGTTGATAGGATAATAAGCCGAGATTCGAACCATAGAGAGTAGAACGAATTACGGGCAGGTAAAATCAGCAGATGGTTTTCCTGAGCATACTCTGGTTGATAGCTTCAGTTCCTATGTCAATGACAGATCATGATGATTTCAATGTTGAGTGGCTGGTTGATTAATTCAACTACAACGTTGATAGGATAATAAGCCGAGATTCGAACCATAGAGAGTAGAACGAATTACGGGCAGGTAAAATCGGCGGACGGTTTACCTGGACATACTCTGTTTGATAGCTTCAGTTCCTATGTCAATGACAGATCACGATGATTTCAATGTTGAGTGGCTGGTTGGTTAATTCAACTACAACGTTGATAGGATAATAAGCCGAGATTCGAACCATAGAGAGTATAACGAGTTATTCTATATAAAACGCGATTTATATTTAGAGAATACACTCGTGGGAGTAAAGTGTTGAGACATTTTACTGTAGAATCAATGACTCACTGTGTTAGTTATCGAGTAAGCGATAAATGAGTAGATTCTAAGGTGCCAACTTATTCAGATCGAAATGCAAACTAATTGATTCTTTGCTATCTAATACAAATAGCGTGACTTGTATTGATTTAGTAAAAGACAGATTAGGAACTCTCCTTTTCTTCGGGAGAGTATATTCATTTCGTGGTTCAGTGACAAGTTGACAATCGTGACGTTTAAATGCAAACATCACGCACGCACAATCTTCGCAGCATGAGTGCTGTGAGAGATCCAAGTGAGCTCGATACAGAGCCAAATCAAAATGATATGGTTGAAGAAACCAGATCATCCAGTTCGCGCAGGAATGCGCAGAATGTTGCAATAAGCAACATACTCCCTCCAAAATCTTCAACTCCTCTTTTGAAGGAGTTAATTGAAGCTGGGAAAGAGATGGGTTTGGAGGGAAAAGAGCTGCAACTTTTCGTAAAAGAAGCGGCAACAACAGCCGCAGCAGCAGAGAGAGAAAGAGAAGAGAGAGAGAGAGAAAGAGAAAGAGAAGAGAGAGAGAGAGAAGAAAGAGAGAGAGAAAGAAATCGTCAATTCGAACTTGAGCAGTTACGCATTCAGACAGAGGGTCAAATTAATGCTAACAACAATAGCCACTCAAGAGACAGACGAAGAGACGATGACGACTTCATACCTAAGATTCCTTTCCTCGACGACAAAGATGACATAGAGTCTTGGTTCCAGCAGTTTGAACACTACGCCAGTGATCGTCAGTTGTCGGAAGAGAAGAAGGCATCAAGGTTAGTATACTTTCTAAAAGGAAAGGCCAGAATTATTTATTCCAAACTTTCCGATGAAGATATGCGCGATTACGAGGTCATGAAGAACGCGTTGTTTGAAGGTTTTCAACTCAATGCGGAAGAGTATCGGAAGAAGTTCCGAAACTCCAAACGCGATGCTACTGAAACGTACAAAGAGCACATCGCACGGTTAGATAGATATCTGACAAAATGGATCGAACTAGACCACTGTGACGACAGTGTACAAAATGTCAAAGATCTGTTTCTCAGAGAGCAGGTGTTCAATACACTTTCTCCTGAACTCGCGATCCACATCAAAGATCGTAAGCCAAAGTCAGCCAAAGAGATGGGTGTAGTTGCCATGGAATATGAACTCAACAGAAGTAATTCCAAACCCGCGGTGCGACAGGGAAATAGTTCCCATTCCAATGGAAATGGTTACCAACCCCGTCGTCATGAACACAAGCAAGGCGCGCAAGATAAGGAAAAACAAGGTAATTCAGGGGAGCAGAAAACCCACGGCAAAACACTCAGTGACGCTGAGAAAGCAAAGTTAAAAGCCGCCGGGGTTTGCTTTATCTGCAAATCTCCGTCTCATTTCGCGATGCAGTGCTCAAAAAGGAAGGCAAAACCCGGAAATACCTTGGCAGTTCAAGAAGAAGACGAGGAAAGCGAAGTTTCAAAGAAACTAGACAAGTTGTGCTCGACGTGCGAAAATAAGAATTTCTCGGAAGAAGTTTGGATCAAACTTGACGGTCAGATCGTCAAAGCGTTTAGAGATTCTGGATGCACTGGCATCATGGTGAGTTCCAAACTAGTCCCAGAAAGTAGCTACACGACCAAATGTAAAGAAACCATGTTGGCCGAGAAAGGCACAAAGAGAACGTGCAAAGTAGCAATCATGCACATTGACTCTCCGTATTTTGAATGTCGATCGGAAGTCACTGTCCTTGAAGATCCGGTTTATCCTGTACTCATTGGGAAATGGTACGGGATGGGTAAAAAGAAGAAGAAGACTCCTTTGTACCCAGTGCGAGACCCAGAGTGGTACGCAAAAGAAGTAGCGGCAGCGGTCAGTACCCGCCAAACAACCAAAGAAGAAGCGAGAGAACAGTCTCAGCCTCTCCCGAGTACTTCTTCTGGATGTGAGCAAAACGTCCCATTACTCACACCTGAAGATCTCCGCAAAGCACAGCGTGAAGATGTGACTTTGACCAGTGCACGGAAATTTGCGGAAACCGGCGAAATATCCGGTGGGGCGAAATTCCTGTACAAAAATGGCATTTTGTACAGATCCAGTCTAGACAGATTGGCAGTGGAGAAAAATAGGGTAGTTGTTCCAAAGTCCTTCAGAGCAAAAGTGCTCTCATTCAGTCACGACCACCCTATGGCAGGTCATTTGGGCCAGAAGAAAACCAGTGACAGAATTAAAATTGAATTCTGGTGGCCCGGTCTTTCCAACGACGTCAAGCGTCACTGCCTTTCGTGTGACATTTGTCAGAGAGCTGCACCAAAAAGCTATGCAAAGAAAGTTCCTCTGGGGTACATGTCATCAGTCGGCCCAGTATTCAAAAGAGTAGCGGTCGACATTGTTGGTCCCATCATTCCCATGTCCGAGACCAAGAGTCAATATATCTTGGTCATGATGGACTATGCCACGCGTTACCCTGAAGCTACTCCGCTGAAAAACATCAGAGCCGAAACAGTAGCTAATGCGTTGTGGGAGATGTGGACGAGACTTGGCATCCCAGACGAAATTATCACCGATCAAGGAACACAGTTCACAAGTGACTTGATGAAAGAGGTGAATACATTTCTGATGATCAAGCACAAAATGACTGCGCCATTTCACCCACAAGCCAACGGTTTGGTGGAGCGTTTCAACGGCACCCTCAAAAGCATGCTGAAGAAACTAGCGATCGAACAACCTCGACTTTGGGATACATTTATTCCGGCGTTGTTGTTCGCTTATCGCGAAGCTCCCCAAGAGAGCATGGGTTTCTCACCATTCGAGCTCCTTTATGGCCGCACCATTAAAGGACCCATGCAAATCCTTCGTCAAACATGGACAGAGGAGAACCTCTCAGAGGAGGTGAAGACCACAGCAGAGCATGTAGTCAATTTGAGGAACAAAATCGAAGAGACATGCAATATAGCCAAAGCCAATCTCGGGAAAGCATCCCGAAGGCAAGCACAGTACTTCAACAAAAAGGCCGTCCCTCGCGAGGTTGAAGTTGGAAAGAAAGTACTCTTGTTGTGTCCTTTGAAACTCAACAAGCTAGAACTCGCTTGGAGGGGACCTTACGAGGTCATCGAGAAGATCAACCGCTGTGATTACAGGATCCAGATTGGATCAAAAAGGAAAGTGTATCACATCAACCTAATGAAAGAGTACGTCGAACGTGAACATGAGAATCACATTGACGCTACAGCCTCAAGCGAGGACGATCCTGAAGTTGATCCTGTTGAAGACGAACATGTGGCCGTAGTTATCGAAGAAGATAACACCATGGATGATGACATTTTTCAGGCAGACGCCCAGCGAACACTTCCTCTCTTGGAAACCGTTCGATCTGAAAATGTCGACCATGTGCAGTTCTCAGAAAAGCTATCCGAGCAAAAAAAGAAAGAGGTGTCCGAGATCTGTCAGGAGTTTGAGGGAAATTTCACTGATGTCCCTCTTACAACCAATCTGGAGCGAGCACAAATAAGGGTCTCAGAGACAAAACCAGTGTTTGTTAGACCTCGTCCAATTCCCCATGCCATGGTGAAAACTGTTGAAGAGGAAATCGATGAGATGCTCAAACTCGGTGTCATCGAGCCCGCAAATTCACCATACAACTCGCCCATCGTTCTCGTGAAGAAGAAAGGCGGAAAATACCGTTTTTGCTGCGATCTACGCGGATTGAACAACATAGTAGTGTTCGACGCCGAACCCATCACTGACGTAGAACATCTATTTCAGAGTTTGGGCAAGGCAAAGTTCTTCACAAAACTGGATCTAACGAAAGGCTACTGGGCAATTCCTTTAGAGGAAGAAGACAGAAACAAGACGGCATTCACCACGTCAAAAGGACAATTCCGATGGGTGAATCTTCCATTCGGTTTGAAAACCGCAACCGGGATTTTCAATCGAATGATGCGCAAACTACTAGGTCCCATCAGACGACAGGATGTTCACCACTTCATGGATGATATCCTGATCGCAACGGAAACATGGGAAGAGCACTTGGTTGCGCTGAGAGCAGTTCTGCAGCGGCTGAAAGAGGCAAACTTAGCTGCGAAACCATCCAAATGTTACGTGGGGTTTGACCAACTCCCGTACCTCGGTCATGAAATTGGCAATGGGAAAAGATGGCCAGAGAGCGACAAAGTCGAAAAGATTCGACAGGCCGCCCCTCCTACCACAAAGAAGGAACTGCGTTCTTTTTTGGGATTGACAGGTTTCTACAGACAGTACATAGAATCCTACTCTTCCATCGCAATCCCTCTAACTGACATGACGAAAAAAGACCACCCAGAGAAACTGAGGTGGAATGACTCCAGCAAAGACAGTTTTGAGAAACTGAAAAACAAGATTTGTGAATCCCCAATCTTGTGCATGCCCGACAACACGAAGGAATTCGTGGTCAGGACGGATGCATCTGATCGTGGCATCGGCGCAGTCCTCATGCAGGAAAAAGACGGACAGTTACGTCCAATTTCCTACCAAAGTCGGAAGTTAAAGGGCGCAGAATCCAGATACGCCACTGTGGAGAAAGAATGCCTCGCAACAGTGTGGGGGATCGACAAGTTCGAGAGGTTTCTCTATGGCAAGCGTTTTACTCTGGAAACCGATCATCAGCCTTTGAAGTGTTTGCAGAAGCAACCCACGAACCCAAGGTTGATGAGGTGGGCTCTCCAGTTGCAACCATACAACTTCTCTGTGAGAGTCATCCCAGGCAAAGATAATCATGGTGCCGACTATCTGAGTCGAGCCACATACCACGAGTCAGGCTAGAAATGTGTCTAGCCGTCCAAATCGAGCGATTACATCTTGTTTTGTTTTTGCAACTTAAAGGCCCTGTAAAACAGGTTATTGTGTTCGGCAATTTAAAGGCATGATAACACAGTTTGTTTGTGTTTATCAGAAATTCCTATTGTGTTTTATTTTAGATTAAATTGGGAATTTTATCTTATTCCATGGGGTTCTGTAACAAAATAGGACTTTCCTAGTCTTGGTCATGTTCCGGAAGGTTTGAGTGAACCGAGATGCCGAGAGGTTCGACGTCATTTGATGACGTAACTCGTTGCGCTGACGTATTATTGACTACCACGACTGGATGCGTTGATCAACATGGAGTTGATGACATGCGTTGTTGTGCGTGCTTTGGAAAGCGTGGAAACGTAAACAATTATTGTTGCAACATCGGTCCAGGTAAGCCAATCGATGATTCATTTTCCCGTCCACCCGTTTGACAAGAGAAGGCATTGTGTAGATTGTTTTTGGGTAAATGAATGGTGAAGGGCAGTATTGTGATAACCGTCTAACCGATAACAGTATATGGAATAGTCAAGTGCAATGTTAGGGGTTCGTTTGTTTGTCCTGTTACGTGCGATTTCACAGTAGATTAGGTAAAAGTTTTGCAAATGATGTTTAGTGAGATGCGCTGTGTACGAGCATATGCTACCGTTGATGTTACAGCGGCATGCTGATCCAATCCAAGGTGGAAGAAGGATGAAGTTCTTATTCCTACTTATGACGTTCCTGAGAACTGCGGTCCCGATTGCCAGTATTACCAGTCCCACGTCGTAACCTGTTGATGGATGTCCGACGTCCCGCACAGTTCTCAGTCAATGCAAACAAGCTCGAGTTGCGACAGCGTATTCACGCATTCGAGAGATTGTTCAACTCTAATGGCTTCGCGTGAACGAGGACAGAACGATAAGTGATACATGTGATCTGATAATGAAACGGAGATAAAAGGAAAACAAGTAGTCGATGAAGTGACTATGAACGCATATACGTAAAAGAAACGAGCCAATATTTGTAATCATCAATAAAAGATCTTAAAATAATCGAGAAGCGATTCGTGAAGTGGGTAGGGTGAGAATGTTTTAGACAGGTTTGTTTAATATCACACCCTACGCTACAACACACTAACCCGATGTATGCTCTCTAGATTGTTATCTTTGGGGAAATTCGAAGGATTTAGTATACCTTCATCAACGCTTGATAAACATTGACTTGAAATCAGCAATTACAGGCAGGATCAGGGCATTTCACATGCGTGAATGTGTTCATGTAATGGATGAATTTTGCGCGACATTGTGCAAATGCAACTTTACAATGAATGGGAATGTTCATAGTTGTTGTGCATGAGCTTCAGTTCGTCCACAACCATTCTACAAAGTTCGAGTCTGTAGGTAAAATTGTCCGACATTTACCATGTCTCCAAAATGTGTTCCAAATGACACCTCCGAAATTGTCAAAAGCACGACAATTCTCCTGTCTTAGGATTGTCCTGAACCGAGCTGCATGTAACTGTTTTCTTCAGGTCACCGATGATCTAGGGGGTGAAGAGTCTGTTTGAGTATACTCAGATATTGAGATCATCCAAAAGGTAAAAGTCTGGAAGGTTTAAATCAGGTACGTATTGCTACCGCTTAATGTCAAACCTCGTTCTGTTGAGTCGATCGCCGAATTTGGAAACTTTTTTTGAAATCAAACAAAATTCAGACCATTTAGTCTGCATACATTTTTTGTGTGGAAAGGTCATGTATAGGCTGAAGTCTATGTCCTCCAAATAAAAAGTGATTTAGTCAACAGATGTAGAAGTTATTAACATTTTTTAGGGTTGCATTTTTAGGGGGTCAACCTTTATGTATGTTTTGTAAGTTGAGAAAGTGAGTTGTTCACATATATGACCTGCCACCCAAATCGTAAACATGCATAACTTTAAACCATATAAAGATAGTTTCTGAAGGACATCGAATGCTTTAAGCATTTTTTTGTCGTGCGACCTCATGCGAGTGTGGCTCGTTTCTTTCGCGGGGTGCTGTGAACGCCTTTTTGGTTGAAGGTATGTGGGTAGCAGACGTGTGTCATATGGAAAAGCCACTGGACGTCTTGTAACAACAATCAAACTAAGAATGTGTATTGAAACGACACTGGTGGCCACAGTAGCCATTAATCTGTAACTTAAATTTGGTGCTGCATTCAGAACAAAGCGGTCATGTGATCCCTGTCAAAGAAATGTTTGATTTGAAAAGTATATGCAAGCCCACGTTAAATGCTTTGAACGGCATAGAAAGCTTAAATGAAGTGACACAAGCTTGATCGTTTTTAGCTGGGGAGCAAACCATTTCGCAATTGATTTGTTAAAGCTTTATACCGATTTAACACACACACACACACACACACACACACACACACACAAACACACACACATACACACACACACACACACACACACACACAGTGAAATACTGGCTAGTACCCACCTCCCTCAGCTGCTTGGATTTACTCAGAACTTCACCCAGCTGCTTCGCAGAGATGTTTGGAACCATCAGCATGACTCTGATCCTGGGAGGGTTGGGATAATCTGACACCAGGTGTTTCAGCACAACACGAGACTTCTCCAGCTGTTTGACAGCACTGGATACCCTTTTCTCAATAATTCTGATCTGTTGCGCCTCTGTCAGGTTAATCGCATCAAAGTTGTCCCCAACAGCTTTAATCTCACAAGCTATGACACCAAACTCCCGGTGGATGATCAACGTGTCAAAATCTCCTTCGTCTTTCTTCTGCTGGTGCAGGGCGTCGTCTACAGCTCTTGGCAGTGCATTGATTTGACTTTGAATAGACATGTTGTTAAGATAGTTCCGGAACTCCAGCTGTGAAATGACGAACATGACTTGCTTTGGAACGCCGGAGATTTGCCCTCGTGCCAGCTGCATTATGCATCTTAACACTGTGTTGTTCGCGGCGTCATCACGAGCATCACTGTCCTGGCTGAGAGGCTGTAGGACGTACACTTCTTGTCCTGCGACCTTCTCTGGCTTATGTTGTGTTCGGTTCATGTACACTGCAGGCACAAAGTAGGCTTGTTCAGAAAGGTTGGGGTACCACTCCTTTACACGCTCCTTCCACAAAGCGATCTCGGGGTGCTCTGGGAGTTCTGCCTTCTCTTCTGAAGATTCAGCCTGTTCGGAAGATACTTCCATCTGAGCGAAAGATTGTTCTATCGGTTTTACTTCAGGCACTGCATTCATTTCTTCAGACACGTCCGGCGGTTCTTCAGGCATTGTCACCGTTTCTTCAGTCATTTCTATCGGTTCTTGAGAGCCTGCCATGTTGACTGCCATCTGCAGAAA
>NC_090260.1:54507819-54545319 GCF_037325665.1 Littorina saxatilis
GTTAAGAGCAAAGTTAAGATAGGTGCGTTTCACGGACCGCTCTTTGGCCAAAGAGCGCTCCTATGTCGCTCTTAACATAGGGCAGCCCCCCCCCAGCCCTAAGTTAGGTAAGAGCAGACAGAAGCGCCCCCAACTTGCAAGGGAGATAATTTTAATCCTAAAAATGGCGGCCGTAAATGAGACTGTGAGTCGACTCGACTCGTGCATCATTTTGCGATATAACATGCGCCATCAACACATTTTCGTCACCGCACGGATCCGCGGAATGCCCAAGACGATAAGGAGAGTGCCGCACGCTTTCATTTGTCAAAGCATGGACTCCTCTTTGAATTATGTTGACAAGAGTGTGGACGGTATGCAGTTTAGCACTTACAAGCACCCGCGAAGACTATGATTGCACCGTTTTCTGCGTGATTGATGTCTGTCAGTCCATGCACGGCGACATATTCTACATCAGCAAGGAAACGAGTCTTCGCTGCATCCACCGAATGTATATTCTGCCTTGCACGACGAGTGTGAACCCGACAGGAAGCGGCTAACCACACGTAATCGTGAGCAATTCCAGATAGCTTGTACTTGTAGTGCACTTTTTCGGCGTGTTTGTGGTGCTGTTTACACACATTTTCGAACAACAGTCTATCAGTCAGTCAACGAAACAAAACAGCACGAGTATAATATCAACAAGGAAGGATGCCACGCCGTGACGGCTTCTATAGGCATTGAAGTAGTTGGTGACGAACATCTTTGGACCGTGTGTCGTGTTGTTCTATGGCCAGGGTGTGAAAAGGGTACCATGATTTTAAATGAGAGTTGGGTGTGTCCTGCAATCCAAGCACCTCTGGGCTTGTTCATATACGGTGACATTGGCTACATCTTGACACCCTGAATACTCAGTCACACCCTATATCTACAGCAGTGCTCCAAGCAGGTTAACTCAACACGTGAACTAGACACGTCAGCAAGACACGTCAGCATTGTTTCCTGTCATGATGAAAAAAGGTAATGTTTGGAATAGATCTAAAGCATAATTGATCAAATGTTCCTTTCAAGGCATGCTACTTTTCAGATTGTGTTTGGGAATGTTGTTGCAGAAAATGTCAAGGTTATAAAACAGCTTGCATGAGAGAGAAAACATTAGAGCAGAAAAGGCATGTTTGAAACTTAAATGGGTTGTTATTGTTAATCAGCACCATATTATATACTGACTGTGCTCGTTGTAAGTTTGACTTGGTAGCTGTGCTGACAGTGTTGTCTTAGTATCATCTGCACTGCAGATCTGTGCAGCGTATTCACCTGGTAATTGTAAATGCATACAAGCAAACACTGAAACATTCAGCAAACGCTCATAATTTTCTTTCTTGTATCACCAGAGAATAAACTTCATCATCGTCTGGCACCACCATGCTCTCCTCCAGTGTCATCTTCTACCCGTGGACACTAACATACAGTTACCAAAGCAAGGGCAGAGACAATGATGAATGCCAATGAAAGCATAAGTCTTAGTGAACGTGGTGTGCAAGAAAAGACTGGACATCATTTCAGGTAAATATGTTATGCTTGTAATATGATACTCATTCAGTCATTGACAATTCTGTAGAACATTTGGAAAACAAAAGAAGAGGCGTTCTGGGATCACATAGTACTAACTTGTGTAATAGTAGTAGTATGCATACACATTGAAAGAGATGTGTCAAAACGTATTGTTCTCACACACAGTGACACACACAAAAACTGGACAGTGAGTAAGAAGAATGCTGTTTCAGTGTTTGACTTCTTTTTTAAACTTTTATCTGAAACTTTGACTTTAAATTTTACTAGTACTCCTTGATATCAACAAAACTGATTCTTAAGTGACAATAACTAGTAATTTACTAGTACTAAAAACATGTATTTACACTGTTATTGTTAACGTGGGGGGGGGGGGGGGGGGCATAGATTGTGAGGAGAATAGAACATGCTCTAGGGGATTTCAAGAAATTGTGCTAATTTGTAATTCAGTTGGTTTGTTCCATTTCCTGAATTGTTAGCCTTGTCTGATTCATTTTAAAGGACTGAGTCATTGCTGATATACAGAGCTTTCTTTTAATTGTTTAACCCCTCTAAATTAACGCAAGACCTCATGTTTTTTACTGCTGAAGCGATTGACACCTGCATCAGCAGTAATGGCAGAACACAAAGTACAAAAGTTAACCAAAGAAGACACCCTGTTCTGGACAGATAATTGATGTTCTTCTTCACGTATGTAAACGTTGCCAAAGCGCTTTGAGCTGTGAAGAAGCGCTATATAAATGTTCTATTTTCATTATTATTATTATTGTGTCTATCCTGAACTTGAGTCGATTTTTAAGTGGTACTTTGTGTTTTTTCGGGTCAATTTTTGGGGGATCCTTTTTTGAGCAGCGGAAGAGTGTGCCACATTTCCAAGTGAAGTGCCTTTAATGGCGTAGAAAGTTTGAACAAAATGATTCGGGAGTGATTTTTTTTTAAAGTACACAATTTGTACAGATAAAATGGTTTGCTAAGTGTAGTATGAATAAGAGCAAGTTTTAGAATTACTCACTGTCTTCTCTTTTTCTTGTAAGATTATGTGGTGAAACTGCTCTGTTGCTAACATTTAATACAAGAAACCTTCTGCTCTTATGACTATGTTGCTGTTCCTTGTTCAAGGACCTCTACCCACACACTGATGCTGACACTCATTGAGGGGCCAACTACCAACACTGATTGTGATACTCGCTGAGGGGTCGACTACCAACACTGAGGCTGACGCTCGCTGAGGGGCCAACTACCAACACTGATGGTGATACTCGCTGAGGGGTCGACTACCAACACTGATGGTGATACTCGCTGAGGGGTCAACTACCAACACTGAGGCTGACACTCGCTGAGGGGCCAACTACCAACACTGATGCTGACACAACACTGATGCTGACACTTGTTGAGGGGTCGACTACCAACACTTAAGGCTGACACTCGCCGAGGGGCCAACTACCAACGCTGATGCTGACACTCGCCGAGGGGCCAACTACCAACGCTGATGCTGACACTCGCAGAGGGGCAAACTACCAACACTGACCCTGATACTCTCTGAGGGGCCAACTACCAACACTGATACTGACGCTTGCTCAGGGGCCAACTACCAACACTGATGTTGACGCTTGCTCAGGGGCCAACTACCAACACTGATACTGACGCTTGCTCACGGGCCAACTACCAACACTGATGTTGACGCTTGCTCAGGGGCCAACTACCAACACTGATACTGACGCTTGCTCACGGGTCAACTACCAACACTGATGTTGACGCTTGCTCAGGGGCCAACTACCAACACTGATGCTGACGCTTGCTCAGGGGCCAACTACCAACACTGATACTGACGCTTGCTCAGGGGTCAACTACCAACACTGATGCTGACGCTTGCTCAGGGGCCAACTACGAACACTGATGCTGACGCTTGCTCAGGGGCCAACTACCAACACTGATGCTGACGCTTGCTCAGGGGCCAACTACCAACACTGATGCTGACGCTTGCTCAGGGGCCAACTACCAACACTGATGCTGACGCTTGCTCAGGGGCCAACTACCAACACTGATGCTGACGCTTGCTCAGGGGCCAACTACCAACACTGATGTTGACGCTTGCTCACGGGCCAACTACGAACACTGATGCTGACGCTTGCTCAGGGGCCAACTACCAACACTGATGCTGACGCTTGCTCAGGGGCCAACTACCAACACTGATGCTGACGCTTGCTCAGGGGCCAACTACCAACACTGTATGTAGTGGCCACTGTGTAACCTCCCTTGCACAAAACAACAAATTTTATATTTAAAATGGTTAAAGGAATTTTTTAAGCATTTACATTAATTATGCCAGGAACAGTCTGCAGACACAGAAGTATACAGTGGTTTTGTCAATATTAGTTAGCAGTTAAAACATGTCCAACGTTCATATTCTATTTCTATACTACCTGTCAACAACAACAAACTAAGCAAACGCGTTTGAGGGCAGATCATTTTAATGAGGCCATTTATTGTAAAACCAATTATAAGACTGAAAAGGCCATTCATTGTCCTATGTTATATAGAAAACAGATTTAGTTTACGCGAGGTACTGTTTATAAAATAGAACCTACAAGACTAGCATCCCCAACAATCAAATTCGCAAAATCAAGTTTAACGTGTTAAAATCGACATATACTGTTCAAAAAAAGAAACGCATAGTTGCTACTTGCCAAATTTGTTTTATTTTTCGAAAAAATTAACAGAAAATCCAATATTTAGATTATTTGTTTGAAATTTGGTATGGACACAGTTGAAAGCACACACAGTTCATTTGCATCTTCAAATCAATCAGTCAATCAATACGATTGGGTGCCGAGGCTGTCAAGTCAGTAGGGGGTGTGACTGCCTTGAGCAGCAACAACTGCCCGGCACCTTCTGGGCATGGACTGGATCAGATGCCGGATATCTTGCTGTGGGATGGTGTCCCACTCCTCCTGAAGTGCCTGCAATAGATCGCGGTGATTTGCCGGCGCTTCTTCTCGCCTGCGCACACGTCTGTCCAATTCATCCCAGAGGTGTTCTATCGGGTTCATGTCTGGCGACATGGATGGCCAGGGAAGCACCTGGACATGGTGGTCGGTGAGGAACTGGGTGGTGAGTCGTGCTGTGTGCGGGCGAGCGTTGTCCTGCTGGAATATGGCATCCTGGTCAGCCAGAAGAGGAAGGGCGTGTGGGCGCAGAATTTCCTCCACGTATCGCTGGGCAGTTATGCGCCCTTGGACGTGCACCAGGGTGCTCCTTCCAGCGGTATTGATCGCCCCCCACACCATGACGCCTCCACCACCATGAACGGGTGCCTCATCCACACAGTTGGGCGCGTAACGTTCGTTTACTCTCCGGTAGACCCTCCTCCGACCATCATGTCGCTGGAGCAGGAAGTAGGACTCGTCGCTGAACCACACGTGTCTCCAGTGATTCCGGACGGTCCAGCGAAGGTGCTGGTTGCCCCACTGCACTCGGTTGTGGCGATGGCGGCGGGTGAGGACAGCTCCTCTGTGAGGTCTGCGAGCTCTCAAACCAGCTTCATGCAGGCGGTTCCGCACGGTCTGGTCCGATAATCGGTGTGGCCCGGGGAGAGCCTGGACAGAAGATGAGGCCGACAGGAAACGATTCCGGAGGTGGCGGAGCCGTATGAAGCGGTCGTGAGCAGCAGTTGTCGCCCTTGGTCTTCCCGCTCGTGGCAAGTCAGCAACGGAGCCAGTGGCTTGAAACCTGACCCACAGTCTACTGATGGTGCTCTGGGACACGTGGAAGTGCCTGGCGATTGCACTTTAACTTTGGCCTGCTTGTAAACGACCCAATGCAATTTGGCGGTCTTCTCTGCTCAATCGGGCCATCTTTCGTCGCTGAATTGTCGTCTGATTTCTTTGTGGCGAACAATCCGCTTTTATGGGTTTTGGAAGACATGGTGGGAGCTCAATATTCCCCGAGTTTCACGAGATTACACTGAAGCATGACGAGTGGTCATGCCAAATGAGCAATTTTGACATTGTAGCCACTGATAACGCATGCGTCACGTGCAGAGCTCACTTGTGGCAATGGACGAAAGGTCGACGACCAGATAAACATTTTCTGCAGTTTGGTGGATATCCTTGTAGCCATATAACTAAATTAACCAAATATTACAAGCTATGCGTTTCTTTTTTTGAACAGTATACTATTAAAACTGCTGAAAGGAAACCTGTTGTGCATGTTATTAGAAAGAAAAATTAAATATGCATCCAAACAGTCAGCTTAGTTTACATATCTTGTCTAACAATGGCGTAATGGCATGATGAACGGTATGTAATTCTTCTGAGAAGCCGTAAAATGCGGTTTCTGGGGCCATTTTAGTGGGTAATCAGAAGAAATCCAGCACATTTAATAAATTTCTCAATGCATTGCCTTCAAACGTCTGGTAATTTATGCTAAGACATGTCGTTAAGTACATCAAGTCATTCGAGAGATTAGGTTTGCTTTTATTTGACATGCCAGAAAGAGTCCTTAAAATAGTCGGTTGATCTAACTCTAAGTCTAAGCTGACTCATCAAACAAATTTAATTTGTTGCTATTTTCAACTTCAAATAAACCAAATACTCAAATTTCATGTACATATTTTATTAGACATGGATGGTATGAGGATTTCAAAGCGAAAGTAATCTTTAAGAAGTGGACTATTTTCACAGCGCTGAGCACAAATAGCCCACATCAAGCTCACTGCTGAACATTTAACTGCTAGCTGCTGAGCAGGGCTTTTGAGAGAGCATTTCCCAAGAATGTTTGTACGCGTTTGAACAAGTGGTCTGAGCAGCCGTCGTTGATTATGAATTACATTTCAGTGTAATTTGAAGCTTTAATGTTTGTTTAAAAAGCCTGCATATTTAAAAACAAATCTGTTTTCTTTGGAAAAGGTACATCTTTATTTTTTGTAATTCTTTCTAACATGTCGCATAACAGCAGTACTAACGTTTCAAATGACTTGACATTTTGTTTGTAATTCGGTACATCTGATTGTCTTGTCTTTCCATTATTGCCCACAATCAGCAGTAGTGATTATTGTCTTGTCTTTCCATTATTGCCCACAATCAGCAGTAGTGATTACTTCGGCACTTGATGGGATGTTGCGCAAGTCCAAGAAAGCAGCGTTTCCAGCATCCAAAAGTCCATTTAAAATTCACAGGTTGGGGAGTATGGGGGGAGGGGACATGAGTCACAGTGGCTACTGGTTTAGTGCGAGGCGCGCGACACAAAGGTGTCGACAGTGCGGGCCTCGACGACAGCTGCTGGTAGAGAGTTCCAGTCCTTCACTGTGCTGGGTAGAAAAGCGGCACTCCGATACTGAGTGCGGCAGGTGATGAGGCCGAACTGCTGGCAATGGCCTCTTCGCTGGCGTGGTGGTAAGGGGGCCAGCTTCGACTTGATGCCCGGACAGTGGACGATGCTGTTCGTGATCTTGTAGAGCATCGATAGGCGGGCAAGCTTCCTGCGCTCCTCCAGAGACTGCCACCCAAGGGAGTCCAGCATCCGGCTGACACTTGACGTGTTGTGGTAGCGGTTGCAGACGAATCGGGCAGCTCGTCTCTGGGCGGTCTCAAGCTTGTCGATGTTCTTCTGGGTGTGCAGGTCCCATACTGACGAGGCGTACTCCAGGATAGGCCTGACAAAGGCCTTGTACGCCTGCTCTTTCACGGATCTTGATGAGATCTTCAGATTGCGCCGCAGGAACCCCAGGGTCTTGTTTGCCTTGCTGACGATGTTGTTAATATGGTCGTCCCAGCACAGGTCACCCTGAATGGTCACACCCAGGTACTTGACCGCCTTCACTGTCTCCAGCGTATGCCCATGGAGCTGGTAAGAGGGCTGTAGTGGGCGTCTGCTCCTCGTAACAGGCAGGGTGTTGCACTCTGCAGGATGGAACTGCATGTCCCAGCTCTTCTCCCACTCGGCTAGGCGATGGAGGTCTTGTTGTAGCTGGGCCTGGTTGTTTACGCTAGTCACCACCCTGTACACTGCAGTGTCGTCCGCAAACAGGCGCGCTAGTGCCGTCAGTCTCTCCGGGAGGTCGTTAATGTACGCTAAGAATAGCGTCGGCCCCAGCACTGATTTGTTGCTTAATTAATTCATTTGATAATTGTCGGTAAAAATACCGGTTAACACCTCACAATCGCAAACCTGTTTAATGTTGTCTTTTCTAATTCATGACATGTGTTAGCACGAATCACCAAATATTTGAACGCAATGCGTTAAAAATTGCAGAAATTCAAATGTATTGTTTTGTTTCATTACCCGCTAAAACGGCTTCAAAAACTGCCTTTTATGCCTACTGAGAGGATTACCACATATTTTTGTTTTGTTTTTTTGTTTGCTTAACGCCCAGCCGACCACGAAGGGCCATATCAGGGCGGTGCTGCTTTGACATATATATAACGTGCGCCACACACAAGACAGAAGTCGCAGCACAGGCTTCATGTCTCACCCAGTCACATTATTCTGACACCGGACCAACCAGTCCTAGCACTAACCCCATAATGCCAGACGCCAGGCGGAGCAGCCACTAGATTGCCAATTTTAAAGTCTTAGGTATGACCCGGCCGGGGTTCGAACCCACGACCTCCCGATCACGGGGCGGACGCCTTACCACTAGGCCAACCGTGCCGGTTTACCACATATACCTACTGAGAGAATTAACACATACACCGCTCAGCATGGCATAGTAACAAAATTGACTGTTTCAGATGCACATTTGATTGCTCTGAGTCTGATTTGTTGTCGATTTTAACGCAGGAACCTTGATTTTTCGAATTTGATTTTTGGGGGTGCCTGTGTTGTAGGAATCACTGTATGTATACACACTTCCTCATGTGAACTCAAACAGCTTTTTGAGTCACTTGAGAAAAAGTGACTCTATGTAATCGGTCAGTGTTAGTCTGTCCGGCCGGCCGGCCGTCCGTAGACACCACCTTAACGTTGGACTTTTCTCGGAAACTATCAAAGCGATCGGGCTCATATTTTGTTTAGTCGTGACCTCCAATGACCTCTACACTTTAACGATGGTTTCGTTGACCTTTGACCTTTTTCAAGGTCACAGGTCAGCGTCAAAGGAAAAATTAGACATTTTATATCTTTGACAAAGTTCATCGGATGTGATTGAAACTTTGTAGGATTATTCTTTACATCAAAGTATTTACATCTGTAGCCTTTTACGAACGTTATCAGAAAAACAAGGGAGATAACTAGCCTTTTCTGTTCGGCAACACACAACTTAACGTTGGGCTTTTCTCGGAAACTATAAAAGTGACCGGGCTCAAATTTTATGTGAACGTGACTCATTGTGTTGTGAATAGCAATTTCTTCCTTTCCATCTGATGCCTCATATAATATTCAGAACTGCGAAAGTGACTCGATCGAGCGTTTGCTCTTCTTGTTGAATAAGGGCAATCAATACATGCCCCTTTTCAGTCATATAATTTGTTTTACAATAGACTGCCTCATCAAAACATTCTGCCCTCAAACGCATCTGCCTAGTTCTTTAAAAGAATCACGCTTTGGACTACACAGTCCTGATGATGTGGGTCGTGTACAATCCATACTTTCCAAAGAAGGATTAAAAGTAAAATAAAAAGTATGGGTCGTACACTACCCACGCCATCCAATTAGGAGTTTTGCCGTCTCTTTGCATAGTATGGGTCGTACATGACCTACACCATCCCAATTAGAATACACAGCGTAAAATTCCTTACAGAATTCCATATGGGTCGTCCGCAACCCACATCAGCCCGACTGAGTAGTTCAAATTACTTCGTTTGTGTTAAAAGATAATTTTTCAAAAGTTGTGGTCAAATGACTTGAAGAGAAAAACCGGTGTATTTTATGGTAGTTCCTGCCCTCAACTTCCTTGGAATATGCACCATTTTGATCACTGTTTCTCGTAATTTCCGTTGACTTGTGCTCTTCAGTGTACTCAATTGCGATGAAATTTAAAGCCACATTGATTTTCGGGCTGTTGTTGTTGAAGATATTGAGTTTTTAAGTTTGTCTATGTAAATTGAATAATTAATTCTGTGACCTAAAAAAGAGAGGGGATAGTACTGTGACAATTTTCTGAATTTTGATTTTAACCCCAACCTTGTTCTTAGGTGTCCCAGTTCAACACACAGTGACTAGTATTTCTGAATCATACACACTTTGAAGGCAAACTTAATGCCTTATTGCACCCATTTTCGTACCCTAACTAAAACATTCATTTCCGTGTTTATTCATTTAAACGTTCAATGGCATTTAAAGGTAAAATAATTGATTTGGCTTTATCCTCGTATGTTAAACAGGCATGGGAATTGTCCGCCGAATGGCGGATTTCCGCCGAATTTTTTTTTTGTTCCGCCGAAAATGCAAAAGTGTCCGCCGAAAAAATAAAGGGGGGAGGCACACAAAAAAAGCACCGGTTACTTTGGCCTTTGCGCAAAAGCCCGCGAAAACTTTCCGTACTTTGTTCACGCACTGCTACCGCCCGCCTCAGTTATTGAACTATTATGTTTGAAAGTAAACCAGATTGCACAGATTGTGTTACAAGTTACATTTTCCTGTTTGTCTCAACAGATAAAAATTTTTACAAATTTAAACCATATATAATACATGTAAGCAAAATTTGGTACATTTTTGTACTAAAAACTCTGATTCTAAAAACAGAATTTAATGGCAAACTTGGAGCTCAGATGACACCAGATTGCACCATCTGGGTTCTTTGGAGAAAAAAAATTTCCGGGGGGGGGCATGCCCCCGGACCCCCCTAGAAAGGCTAGGCGCTTCGCGCCGTCGACTTGACGCTTCGCGTCTTCAGTTATAAATTTTCCGCCTTTTTTACAATTTTCAATTCCCATGCCTGGTTAAAGTTGCCAAATTGTGCCTATTCTGAATTTTCTTTGATGTATAATTAGTGCCTAATGTTTTTATAGGGTCGATTTTGGGGGGTACCCTTAATTAAGAGGCGATCATGTAACCCATGTAAAATGAATCTTTGATTCCAAAAGTGTGCCAGATAGCCAAGTGGATGGCCTTTAATGACAAAGAAAGTTTGAATGAATTGACACGGGAATGAATGGTCTAGTGGGGTACGAAAATGGGTGCAACATATTTTTTTGGCAGAGTGTATATCCAATGGCAATAGTAATACCTGCCTTGCATGAACAAATAAAGGACTGGGTGGCCGAGTGGTAACGCACTTGCGCTCGGAAGCGAGAGGTTGTGAGTTCGACCCTGGGTCAGGGCGTTAGCAATTTTCTCCCCCCTTTCCTAACCTAGGTGGTGGGTTCAAGTGCTAGTCTTTCGGATGAGACGAAAAACCGAGGTCCCTTCGTGTACACTACATTGGGGTGTGCACGTTAAAGATCCCATGATTGACAAAAGGGTCTTTCCTGGCAAAATTGTATGGGCATAGATAAAAAATGTCCACCAAAATACCCGTGTGACTTGGAATAATAGGCCGTGAAAAGTAGGATATGCGCCGACATGGCTGCGATCTGCTGGTCGATGTGAATGCGTGATGTACTGTGTAAAAAATTCCATCTCACACGGCATAAATAGATCCTTGAGTCTGAGTCTGGAGATACACGCGCGATATAAGACTTCATATAATAAAAGATTGATCAGAAAATTGTGTATGTAACTTTGTCTCACACAGCCATTTACAAGCTGGTAGCTGTTTCCCAAACCAATATAAAAAGAAACAAGTAAATAAAAAATATTTTAACTCACAGTCACCCCATGAATTTGGATCAACAAGCCCAAGAACATTGTTTTTTTTCAATAATACTAAATTATTTTTTAAACATTCTTCAGTAACAAACAAAAACTATAAAACATATTTGAATATGCTTTGTCAGGTTGAACTTTTAATCAGTTAAAAACAAAATACATACCTTATGCTTTGAATATTAATGTACATGTCTACTATCTGATACTGTATCGCATGAACTTCACACAGTCTGACTCAATGTGCCTTGTGAAATTGGGCAAGTAAACATTGGCAACAAACCTGTGATCTGGATTTTGACATGGTACTTATATTTTAAAGGCACAATCTTTCCATGTCAAAGAATTGTTCTCATCATCACAGATGTGGACTGTCTTTTGCATGGATTGGTGGGATAAGACAAGTCTTACACTTGGACAAACACTGGGAGGGGAGGAGGAGGGGGGCCTTTTAAAATTCTCTTTCAAATAAAGAATATGTTCGTACTCTATTTTAAGGTTTCACCTGGCCATCCTCTGTGTATCTGATACAGCTGTATATATATAAAAAAAATCCTTGTTATGCAAACTATCTTGTCAACCACCCCATTTACATTATGGGATTCATAATCCGGTATTTATGGCGTTTATGGCTATCTGGAAAGAAACAAATTTTACATTTGGGTACATGTCTAAAGGCAGTTTTGATTGATTGATTTTTGGATGATCACAGGTGGCAGTGACTGAATGTAATCAACAAAAGCCTCATAGTCTGCAATTAATAATTATCCAATGTACAAATATAAACGCATTCGTGTTGGTGTTTATGATTGATGCTTTACAGTGTTAGGAAGGTATGTAAAAGGTAACCAGAAAAAGGTCAAACAATAAAACCCTGCTATTTCTCGTGTTAAGTTGTGGTGAAAATCGATGCATCGCATTGAAATAAAGTCAGATGTGAATGATCAGAAAGATTTGAATGATGTTTTGTTGGGTTCCATGCTTCTTGTTGGCATTTAATAACTGCTTGGAGATAAAAGTCTGTGTGTGTGCTTGTGTGTCTGTGTCAAGATATACATATAACGCAAATAATGCTTTCTTACTGAAATGACCATCCGTAGGATATGCTGACCAATGCTCTCTCTCTCTCTCTCTCTCTCTCTCTCTCTCTCTCTCTCTCTCTCTCTCTCTCTCTCTCTCTCTCTCTCTTCAGTATGACCTATCACGACTGATTATTGCAGAGTCAATGTCTTCATAAGTACAGAAAATAATTCATATAGATCTATGTAAAAACTAAAACACCCACATAAAACACCCACACATATTTTGACACCCAGTCTGTGATGTCTGAATGAAATACATTTTTATTTACGTCACAATTGCATGACAAGTACGCGAGATAAATTTAACAACTTTGACCTGACAACACAAAACAAACAACAACAAAAAACTCCCTCTCTGTCAGCAAAGCCTTACGCAGATCGATGCAAGGTGCAGATCAATCAAACACACACAATGTTGTCAAAATGGCACAAGACACGTACAGAGTGACCCAAGAAAACTGCAACCCTCACAACTGCTAATTACTTCTACATCTCTTGACCGGATCACTATATATTTAGGGGACATAAACTTCAGCCTATGCATGACCCTTCCCTTGATTGGCAATGTTGTAGAACAAATGGTCTGACGTTTGTGCAATTTCGAAACAAAGTTTCCAAATTCGACGATCGTCTCAACAGAACAAGGTTTGACATTTAGCGGTAGCAATACTTACCTGATTTAAACCCTCCAGACTTTTACTGTTTGGATTATCTGAGAATACACAAACACCCCCATCACCCCCTTAGATCATCGGTGACCTAAAGAAAGCAGTTACAGCTCCCTAAACAGCAAAGCTTTCGTGCCACTCACAATTTCGGAGGGGTAATTTGAAACACATTTTGTAGAAAAGGTAAATGTCCGATCATTATACCTAGAGACTCGAAACTGTGTAGAATGGTCGTGGATGAACTGAAGTGTATGCACAACTATGAACATATTTGCTAAACTCAAATGACTGAAAAAATAAACCCTTCGTTGTACAGTTACACTTTCGCAATGCCACGCAAAATTCATTTATGACAGGAACGCTTTCATCCATTTGAAATGCCCTGATCCGGCTTTTAATTGCTATATTCAAATAACTGACTGTCTGATGTTGATTCAGGTATACTAAGTCATTCAAATTATCCCAAAGCTAACAATCTTGAGTGCTGAAATCGGGTTAGTTCGGCGACTGCTCAATTTCAAACCTCGTGCTGTTGAGTCGATCCCCGAATTTGGCAACCTTTTTTGAAAATGCACAAAAGTCAGACCATTTGATCTAAAAATTTGTCAATTTGTAGAAGGGTCATGCATAGACTGAAGTTTAAGTATCCCATATATCAAGTGATTCGGTCCACAGATGTAGAAGTTATTAACAAATTTGAGGCCTAGAAAATTCATTATGGACGATGTCAAGGACGTCATTCAGATCTAGATCTACATGTATACATACGTAGGTACCAAGTCTCATGTTTTATTCGTTTTGTAACGGGGCTAGAAAAACAAGCCTCCACGATCGCGTTGCTTTTGTTAACATTGGAAAGGAGGGTTATTATTTCTGTATGTGTAAATGTGTCCTTACTTTGTTTGGATCGATGTTATCATCAGCTTTTCGTCTGCTTTCAACCGGATGTTGTGACCTTCAACCTGATGTGACGTAACTAATCGGGAAACTCCGTTTAGCCACTAAAAATAGCGCTTTGCTCGCTCTTTGCAAAGAGCGATCCCAAAGATGGATCATGAAACGCGTCGTTCCTAACTTTCGTCCCACTCTCAGCTAAGAGCTCTTAAGGCCCTATTCCTAGGAACGCCTAAGAGCGCGTATATGAAACTGGCCCCAGGATACTATAACACCTTATGCTAAAGTGAAGAAAACAGCAATGTTATGATATGTTATTTGGAAGAAGTTAGAGGCGATTTTCTGGAGATACTCACTGCGAACAGCTGATGCGTTTGACGTCATGCGGTGACGCGGCGTATTCCAGTATCACCCGGCTTGGCAGCGTGATACTGTAATCGACTTGAGAAATGTTCACACCGATAATACATGATAAAGAAGGATTCTTTGTGCCCCGCTACGTGCTACAGTTGGAGATGGAAGTTCACCAAAAATTAATTGGGACCATACTAACAAAAATACGGTGGGTGCAATAGTCGCCCCCATTTTTTCAGCAAACGCCACCCAAGGCCGCTTTGGAGGGGTAGAAATTCTGTACTTTCCAAGTCTATTTGTGTGTGGTTGTTCAAGACTATGGATAAAGCTCGCGTGAGAAGATTACGTCACGGTCAAAAGTCTTTGACGTCAATTATTGCATCATGACGTCATGCCTCCCTGTAGTCTTTCTCTCTCGCGCAGTGTGTGTGTGTTTGTGTTCATTGTGAGCACATGTGTTAGTGTTACTGTGTGTGTGTGTGTGTGTGTGTGTGTGTATTTGTGTGTGTGTGTGTGTGTGTGTGTGTGTGTGTGTGTGAGTGTGCGTGCGCACGCGTGCATGAGTCTGTACTCGTATGTGTGTGGTGTGTGTGTGTGTGTCTGTGTGTGTCTGTGTGTGCGCGCACGCGTGCATGAGTCTGTACTCGTGTGAGTGTGAGTGTGTGTGTGGGCATAAGTGTATGTGTGTGCGTGTATGTGTGTTTGTTTGTAAAGGTGTGTATGTCCGTCTGTCCATATGTGCGTATGGGTGTGTGTTTTGTGTGTATGAAGTTTTTGTGAGAGAGTGAGTGAGTGCGTATGAGTGAGTGTGTATGTGTGTGTCACTTGGGGGGGGGGGTGTGTGTGTGTGTGTGTGTGTGTGTGTCTGAGAGAGAGAGTGACACTGTGTGTGTGTGTGTGTGTGTGAATGTGTTTGTGTGTATGTTTGTGTGTGTCTGAGTTTGTGTGTATGTTTGTGTGTGTATGAGTGTGTATATGGTGTGTGTTTGTAAAGGTGTGTGTGTTCGACTGTCTAAGTGCGTATTTGTTTGTTTGTTTGCTTAAAGGCATATGTACGCGCTCCCGTGTTTACAAAGTGTAGTTTGCCCATAATCAATGTCAAACGCACCATAAGACCATATAATGACGATATGTCACCATGCGCGGACCATAATACATGCATTACAGCTTGTTCTAGCCTCTGAAAAAGTGAGGATGTCAACAAAGCCGCGGTGTTAGCTCCCTTGCATCAACGTTACATGTGTTGCCAAATCTATAAATAGGACGATCCAGATCAAAATGAAAATTAACATATCTCAACATTGAAGGGGTCCTAGACCACAATATTTTGCAGGGAACTTAATTTAGCATGTCTCCAGCTGTTGGTAAAGCAATTAGCGTGTATAGTCATCGAGTGCATATGCCTTTAACGCCCAGCCGACCACGAAGGGCCATATCAGGGCGGTGCTGCTTTGACATATAACGTGCGCCACACACAAGACAGAAGTCGCAGCACAGGCTTCATGTCTCACCCAGTCACAGTATTCTGACACCGGACCAACCAGTCCCAGCACTAACCCCATAATGCCAGACGCCAGGCGGAGCAGCCACTAGATTGCCAATTTTAAAGTCTTAGGTATGACCCGGCCTGGGTTCTAACACACGACCTCCCGATCACGGGGCGGACGCCTTACCACTAGGCTAACCGTGTATGTGCGTATAAGTGTGTGTTTTGTGTGTATGAGTTTTGTGTGAGTCAATGTGTGTGTGTGTGTGAGTGTCTGTTTGTATAAGAGAGAAAGAGAGAGAGAGTGGGTGGGTGGGAGTGTGTTTGTGCGTGTGCGTAAGTGTATGTGTGTGTGTATGTGTGTTTGTTTGTAACGGTGTGTATGTCCGTCTGTCTATATGTGCGTATTGGGGTGTGTTTTGTGTGTATGCGTGTGAGTGTGTATTTTTGTACGTGTGTAACTTGAGGTGTGCGTGTGTGTGAGTGTGTGTGTGTGAGTGTGTGTGTGTGTGTGTGTGTGTGTGTATGTGTGTGTTCATGTGTGTGTGTGTTTGAGAGAGAGAGAGAGAGAGAGGTTTGTCTTTCGCTGGGGTATGCAGTGCCTTGGCGTTGCACATCTACTTAATTTGTATGTTGCTTACTTTGTCATTTTGTTGTTTGTGTTTATCCCAGCGAAGCTGGAGGTATCCCGTGAACGCTATTCACGACTTTTTTCCGTGACCTTTCGGATTTCATGGGGGCTGCCATTTTGGTTTTGATGCGCTTCCTTTTCCGGTTTACGTATTTTCCGGTTTAACATAGCATTTGCGGTTTTTTTTGTCAGAAGAGTGATATTTGGTTATGAAGGAAGTCAAGTCCGCCATTACCTGCAACCTCAGTTGAGTGTTTACTTTGAACTTAAACTTGAACCGTAACAGTGTGTAGCCAGTTCGCAAGACCTGTTCATCTTCCTACCAGTTCCAACTGTTGTTATCAATGGGTCGCGCAGCTGGAGGAAGTGTTTATTTTCATTTGGAGCCCAACTTCAGTTCAAAACCAGTCAAGAACTGGCCTTGACATTCGTTTGGAACTTAGTTCAACGAGTATTTTCTCGAACGTAACTTTTGACCCAGCTGTCAGGTTGGCATCATGAATTAGACGTACACCGGCAGTTATAAATCATGTTGTGCAAAAGACTGTAAAGAAGTAGAAAATTGTGGAAAATCGGGAATGCTTTCTCAGTTTGTGCACCCTGGCAACATTCATCAGGAAAAAAAAACTCTGCAAAACAAAAGTCGCGCGAAGAATGCTGAACGGGCAGCGACGACTAGCTGTTCTTCTTCAAAGTAATAAACTACCCCCCAAACCCTGCAAGTTTGTGCGATTTACTTTGTGGACATGAAGCCAGCAGAGGACTCAGGAATGCCCACTTAATTCCTTGATTTTACTTCCGTCACAAGAACTAAAAGAACATTCAATGTTCGTTAAATCTGTGGATCAAGTGACTCTAGAAGCGGAGGAAATGAAAATCACCGGCAGATCTGTACAAGATGTTGAATTCTGCCAGGGAAACGAAGCCGCTGTCACGGCAGAGAAGTCTCCGCCTACGAAAGTCGGTAGATCTAGAGCAAGGTAAACATACGTTTTTCAACGCTTGTTCACAAACACACACACACGTACACAAACACACACACGCTCACACCATCACACACACACTTATGAAAGAGATGGAATAGCTGATCGAGTGATGACAATGTTGATTGATAAGTATTTTTTGGTGCGGTGAACTTGAGGCAATATTGTTCTATCAATCCATCAATATATTTTACACTTTCACCCCAGAAATGAAGCACGTGTACACATATTGAACAAAAGAACCATTTTAAGCTTCCATTGGTATTGTTTCCTCTTTTTTTTGCAGACATGTTGGCAGGAAGTGAGTGTTTCACCCCACTCTTGTAAGGTAGGTTGATCACTGATGACAAGTTCTGATTGTTTTTCCTTTTTAATATTAAACGGATGACAATCCGTACTCTGCAGATCAGTGGATCTAACCGAGATGGATCTAACCGATACACGGAAGCAACATTGGGAACACACTGTTATTCAGTCTGTGAATAGTTCATGTGTGAGGGGTATTACTGCAAGTACGTTCACTAATGTAGAGAAATAATTTTGGACTCAAACTTCAAGTTAAATTGTTTCTGCTGTCAGAGCCATCTTTCTGAAGGAACAATATTTTACATGCCACTGGATTGTTGTATATTCCTTATTTTGCAATGACAGGCTCAGCTTTCATTTGATTGTAATGTGTTTCTTATTTGAAGCTTTGTATCATAAAAGCTCTGTAGAAGTGCTGCACTTGTTTTGCAGACTGCATTAGGCGTGGTAGCTATTGCACCTCCCCCCCCTCCCCCGCCTATTTATCTAACACACCCACCCACACACATACACAGGGTGCTGACAAAGGATCTTTTTCCATTCTCCTTCAGGCCATCGCTTAACCTTTGCCGTGCTTCCTGGGTTCACCTGTACCCAGAGACACACTAAAATCATTGTAACTCTGGAACCATTAAAGGTATCGTTTTGAAATGTTAAGTATCTCTCACACACCAAATTTGCTCTCTGTCTGCAAATTTTTAGTGTGTACATGACAAAACATTAAAATTAATTGATTATGATAATTTACATAAACACTACCGATGGCGCGGGTTCACACAAACCCATACTTTTAAAGAGTAGTAGTGATTGTAACTATCCCTCTGCCGACGGCGCGGGTTCTGCTACACCCATAATTACCAAAGCGGCGGAACAGTGAGCGAGTTTTGGCGTCAACTAAGGTGACTCGAGTCGAACCGGAGGTCGCAAAAACTCGGTCCTGTACGACTGGAGTGACGTCACCGGTTAACCAACTTTCAACCTTGCTTCCTGCGTAGGGTCTCTCCAGTTCCAAGATGGCTGCCAAGACGAGGTGAGAAACTTCTGCAAATATTTTTTGACAAAGTTACGGATTGTGAGAAGACATTTGTTGTAAATCACTTAGCCTTTCAAAAATTAAGGATACTGGGTTGGATACTGTCTTGGTTTTAATGCATTTTATTTTAGCAGTGATGTTTATTTTGGGAAGAAATGAGGTCAACAGGAGTTTGGGTGCGATTTCGGCTCAAATGTACTTTAGCGCCCTGAACTTTTACCCGGCTGTTTTGCGCTCGATTTTCACGCTCACTTCTTCATTGACGTTCGAATCGATAGTTCGATGTTTTGGCATTACATTCACATCAACAATAAAACAGTACTGCTTGTTCATCATCGTCGTCCATCAACTCTCCACAACAGTAAATCCGTAACGCGCTTGTCGCCATCTTGTTGCAAGGGACGCGACTGGACACAACCCAACAGCGTTTCCGCGAAGAAAAAAACCAGACATGCGCAGTGACCCTACCGTAGCTCAACCCTGTTCCTCGCGAAAACTCGCTCAGTGTCTGTCTGCCTGTTTGTCTCCAAGAGACTGTCTGTCTGTCTGTCTGTCTGTCCGTATCTCTCTGTCTGTATGTCTGTTGTCAGTTGCTCTCTCTGTCTGTCTATCCGTCTATCTGTCTATCCGTCTATCTGACTGTCTGTCTATCTGACTGTCTGTCTCTGTCTGTCTCTGTCTCTCTCTCTCTCTGTCTCTCTCTGTCTCTCTCTTTGTCTCTGTCTCTCTCTCTTTTAGTCTCTCTCTCTGTCTCTCTCTCTTAGTCTCTCTCTCTCTCTCTTTCTTAGTCTCTCTCTCTTTCTTAGTCTCTCTTTCTCTCTCTTTCTTAGTCTCTCTCTCTTTCTTAGTCTCTCTCTCTCTCTCTTTCTTAGTCTCTCTCTCTCTTTCTTAGTCTCTCTCTCTCTCTTTCTTAGTCTCTCTCTCGGAATGAGATGTAGCCTACTCACCGCAGCGAGCAGTCAGAAAATTGTTGCTCTGATGATCCATGTCACATTTTTGCTTATTACTGCGGTTGTGGATATAATCAAATACTTTTTTTACAATAAGTAAAGAGAGATTGAATTGCTTTTCATTTTGGTGTAAAAATCAAGAGGATCAAGAAACATGCCTGTCCATAACTTGTGCTTTCGTGTCAGCTGTGGCCGGTTTGTGTCAACCTACCTGAGCTTCATGGCTCAAAATGCGTGTCCAAGTGATACGCGCTAGGGGCAGACTGGACATTCTTTGGTTTGTGTTTGTGGCAAGCTACTTTCTGTGCTGTGGCGACGTTGAAATGAATCCAGGACCTACCGCAGACCCTACAAATGTTGCTGGCCCGGATAAGCATAACGAAGGAAAAGGTGACACAACAAACGAATCAAACCAGTACAGACAACCTGAAACTGTGAGTAAACAAACTACGCCGGTACCTACTGCCATCGAAACTTGCATAGCTCCTGACATGGCAGCACAAATCTTGAAAGCCATTCAGCAACAAGGAGAAAAGTTTGAGAGTCTGGAAACCAATATGCATCACATACAGACAGACTTGAGTTCTATCAAGACAGATATTGGAGTCGTGAAAAGCAAATGTGATGCAATAGACAAAAGGTGTGACAAGCTGGAGTCGAACTACCAGACACTGACAACGGCAGTTCACTCAAACAAAGACGATGTGGAACATCTGTTCAATTCCAATCAGGAAAACAAAGAAATTATCGCCGACTTTTCTTCTGCTATGAGTAGTGTGCAAGATGAGATGAGCAAACTTCATACAGAAATAGAGAGACTTGAAGAGTTTTCACGGCGTGATAATTTGCGTCTGTATGGGGTGCCCGAAACAGAGGAACATGAGAACTACGATGCCTGTGCCAAAGCTGTGGCAGATGTACTGAACAGTGTGGAAGGACAAAAGAAGTGGACTCCAGACGACATAGCGCGTGCACACAGAGTGGGGGAAAGCAGAGATGGCCAGCCCAAACCGATGATCGTCAAGTTCTGTCGTTGGAAAGACAAAATGTCTATCCTAACCAACAAACAATACAGAGACAGTCTCTTCAAGAAGGGAGTGAGGGCTGTGAACGACTTGACGAGAAACCAGGCCAAGATTGTCGCTGAAGCCAAAAGAGAGGGAAACGTGGCTTTTTTTCAAAAGAGGAAAGCTTGTTGTGCAACCGAGAGAAGGTCAAAGACTCTTCGCCGATGCTGCTGCAGACGAACCAAGGGAGCCAACCACGCAGAGACAGCCAGCCGAGCGACAAGCCGACCATAACAACAGGGGCAAAGGTCAACGCCAATGGCAGCCAAGAGGGAGACACGGGGATTCCCCTGTTCGGGAGCAGTCCACTGACAGATCACAGCGTTTTGCACGTGACGAGCGTCGTGACAGCCGTGGCACTGGGTCACAGCAGTCTGGACTTCACCGCTTTTGGGGTGAAGGTGAGAGGTCACAACGCTCTCACAACAACAGCCAAGGATTAAGCAGTAATGTGCGGCGCTCAGAAAGAAAGTAACAAGAAATAGGACAAACCCGACCATCCTGGTAATGTAACGTTTCTCGCGTACAATGTAGAAAATTTATATAACAAACTTCCTGATTTATCTTTTATTAGCTACGTGTGTTCTTTCGACATAGTCAGCTTGACAGAGACATTTGTGAACAGTGACTTTGATTTTAGTACCATTTTTACTGACTTTGCCAAATTTGTCGCGCCTGCGAAGAAACTTTCTCGGCGAAGTAGGCACTCAGGCGGAGTCGTACTTTTAATAAGGAAATCCATGTCGTGCTTTGTTTCGGAAGTCAGTAGCGACATTGACAATACTGTTGCTCTAAGAATAAACAAGACAGCTTTCGGCACTGAAACAGATGTGTTGCTGGTAGCCTCATATGTCGTGCCTATTAACGGACCTTTGTACGACACCTTAGCGTTAACAGATGGACTCTTAATACTTGAGGAATGTATGGTGCAGATACTTCAGAGGGACGACATGCATGTTGTGTTATGTGGTGACCTTAATGCAAGAACGGGCTGTGAGCAGCCAAATCTCGAAGACATGTCACCGCTTGCGCCCGAGGCTGAGGACGATACAGGCAGGTGTTCTAAAGACACGTCAGTCAACAGCTTTGGAAAATCCCTGTTGAACTTGTGCTTTATGCTTGACTGTGTTATTTTAAATGGTTCATGCAAGAGTGATTCAGAAGGAAAATTTACGTTTATTTCTCCTAACGGTAGCAGTGTTATTGACTATTTCATTGTGTCATCAGATCTGTATTCTGGAAAGTTTGACTTGCGAGTAGGCGATCGTGTCGACTCTTGGCATTTACCTGTTGAACTTGTGTGGGAAAGGGTTGACGGTAAAATTAATGTGCACGAGGAGACAACAAGCTGTGAAGACCGCATTTTCCTGGTGTGACAGCTTTTTGAGCGAGTATGAAGGCGAGCTCGCTTCACCTGATTTCCAGCAGCTGATGCATGATGCACGGTCTGCCCTAGATTCCAGTGTTGATACGTCTGTTGAAATATTTTTGAGGGCACTCCATTGTGCGGCTGCGTGTATGTTTAGGACGATTGGCAAGAAGAAAAAAGATATAAACGAATGGTTTGACAAAGATTGTCTGCGCAAGAAAGCCGTCGTAAAACGGTTCCTGAAACGGGCTCAGAGAGCTAACAAGCAAAATTATGAGGTATGCAGGGAAGAATATGTACAGGAACGCAAAGAGTACAAGGAATTGTTGTATAGAAAGAAACTTGATTTTGATTTAGAAAGACTTGCCAAGTTGAAAAATTCCATAAAAGACCCAAAAGTGTTTTGGCAAACTATTCGGTCATTGAACGCAAAGAAAGCAATCTTCCATGGCATCTCAAGTGAACAGTGGTACGAACATTTTTATGAGGTTTTTAACACCGTTGATTTTGTGTCTGGAGTTGAAAAGGATACCGATGAAGTTGAGGAGGAAGTAGTTGATGAATTATTTAGCGAAAACATTTCAAAGCAAGAAGTGATTGACAGTATCCGTAATTTAAAAGTAGGAAAGAGTGCTGGGCCAGATATGATTGTGAGCCAAATGTTGAAGCATGCCAATGAAACAGTATTGGACTTTCTTGTTGATCTGTTCAACATGTTGTTTGACACGGGATCATTCCCTGAAGAGTGGTCAAGATCAATTATCATACCAATTCATAAGAAAGGAGACGTGAATGTACCGGATAATTACCGTGGCATAGCCTTGACCAGTGTTGTAAGCAAGGTTTATACACACATTCTCAACAAGAGATTGACGAAGTGGGCTGAGAAAGAGGAAAAAAATAATTGAGGAACAAGCCGGTTTCAGGTCAAGTTACAGTACTGTTGATCATATTTTTTCGTTATATGGCATTGTTCAGAAGCATTTATTAAAGAATACTAAACTGTACATAGCTTTTGTAGATTTTAAGAAGGCATTTGACTCTGTGAACAGGAATGCATTATGGGAGGTTTTGAGGAAAAGTGGTGTAAACGGGAAAATGTATAAGGCCCTAACAGCCGTTTACACATCAGTGAAAGCATGTGTGCGTGACCGATGTAATTATTCTGATTATTTTGAATGTCCAAGAGGGGTGAAACAAGGATGTTTATTGAGCCCTTTGATGTTCTCCTTCTTTATTAATGAACTGGCAACAGAAGTGTCCTGTAAGGGAAGACATGGTATACAGTTGATACCTGGTGCGACGGAGATATTCTTGCTACTTTTCGCTGACGATGTTGTTTTGATGTCTAATTCTGTCATAGGTTTACAAAACCAACTGAACAATTTAAAAAGAGAAGCAGATCGCCTGTGCTTATCAGTTAACTTGGATAAAACTGATGTCATGGTGTTCCGTATGGGAGGCCACCTTGCAGCCCACGAGAAATGGTCCTATGGTGGCGAGGCAGTCCGAGTAACCAACTCGTACAAATACCTCGGCATGTTGTTTACTACAAAACTGAGTGTAAATGTTGCTTTGAGTGAGATGTCCAGAAAGGGAAAGAAAGCAGTCATTGAGATACAGAGAACAATGAGAAAACTGAATGTTGCTGATCCATTGGTGTTTTGGAAGATGTTTGATGTGCAGGTAGAACCCATTTTAACATACGCAGCCGAAGTTTGGGGGCTAGAGGGCGTCAAGCCAATTGAGCAAGTTCACACTTTTGCTATCAAAAGGTTTTTAAATGTTCCGCTGCATTCCTCAAATACAATGGCGTACGGGGAAATAGGCAGATACCCACTTTTCATAAGAACTGTTGTCAAATGTGTGAAATATTGGCTTAAGTTAACAAGACTTCCGCAAACCAGAATTTGTAAACAGACCTATGAAATGCTCCTTTTGCAACATGAATCTGGCAAGCACAACTGGGTTTCCAAAGTTAAGAAGGTGTTAACTGAAAACGGGTTTGGCATTGTTTGGCTGTGCCAAGGGGCTGGCTACGATAAAGGTTTTGTTTCCCAGTTTAAAGATCGACTGATTTGTATGTATAAACAAAACTGGCATTGGGAAATGGAGACAAACGAGAAGTATCAATGGTTTTATTCTTTTAAAAGCGTTTTTCAGCCTGAGAAGTACATATTATGTATAGCAAACAAATGGAAAAGAGATGCGCTTGCTAGATTTCGGTTAAGAGCCTGTGGGCTGGGGAGCAATGCTCAGTGGTTTTTAATACAACAGGCACGCGACAGTGCATGCCCGATGTGTGATGGAGGCTGTGATGACGAGGTACACTTTCTTTTCCACTGTGCAGCCTATGCTGATATCCGTGCAAAGTGTAACGTGTTAAACAGTTGTTCTGAACCAGCCTCAATGGAAGATGTAACCCGTATCCTAGCCCTGGATGAAGAAAGTGTACTCGAAGCAACTGCACAATTTATTTCTAAGGCACTAAACATGCGCAAAAAGAAACTAGATGAGTCAAGCTGAAATGATGTATAATGTAATTTTTACGTACGCAAATGTTGGACTGGATGGTCTTCTCATTTAAATCGGGTTGCGTGTACATGTATACGCGTGGATTTACACGTGTGCGGGTGTAGTCTATATAAGCGTATATGTGTGTGTGTGTGTGTGTGTGTGTGTATGTGTGTCTGTGTGTGTGTGTGTGTGTGTGTGTGTGTGTATGTGTGTGTGTGTTTGTTCGTCTGCAGCCATTGTTGTTCTTGTATAGATATATGTATTTAGACATGTTTCCCTACTAGTCACGCAAGGGTAACGCCGACTAGTGGTTTATTGGTTTTAAATATGTGTGGTCTGCAGATTGATTGGTTTTATGAGTGTGTGTTAACTGTTGGATCAGTATTTTCCTTTGTGTGTACATACTATACCTTGCTTTTTACCCTTAGTCTTAGGTATTTTTGTTTACCTATGGCTTTCGTGTCGGTGTGTTGTTTTTTTTGCTCGTACTCATAAACTAGTTTGCTATGTTTTTGTTGCTATCAAGGTTTTGTTCATTCGTCCTTTTACCCCTTTTATGAATGATGCAGAAATTGTTGTTTTACCTTGTCTATAAGGCTTTTATTAGCTAATGACAATAAAGTGTCAAAGCGTCAAATAGTCTCTCTCTCTCTCTTTCTTAGTCTCTCTCTCTCTTTCTTAGTCTCTCTCTCTCTTTCTTAGTCTCTCCCTCTCTCTTTCTTAGTCTCTCTCTTTTTTAGTCTCTCTCTCTCTTTCTTAGTCTCTCTCTCTCTCTTTCTTAGTCTCTCTCTCTCTCTCTCTTTCTTAGTCTCTCTCTCTTTCTTAGTCTCTCTCTCTCTCTTTCTTAGTCTCTCTCTCTCTCTTTCTTAGTCTCTCTCTCTCTCTTTCTTAGTCTCTCTCTTTCTTAGTCTCTCTCTCTCTCTTTCTTAGTCTCTCTCTCTCTCTTTCTTAGTCTCTCTCTCTTTCTTAGTCTCTCTCTCTCTCTCTTTCTTAGTCTCTCTCTTTCTCTCTTATTTTCTCTCTCTCTCTCTCTTTCTTAGTCTCTCTCTCTCTTTCTTAGTCTCTCTCTTTCTCTCTTTTTTAGTCTCTCTCTCTCTCTCTTTCTTAGTCTCTCTCTCTATCTCTTTCTTAGTCTATCTCTCTTTCTTAGTCTCTCTCTCTCTTTCTTAGTCTCTCTCTCTCTCTTTCTTAGTCTCTCTCTCTCTCTCTTTTAGTCTCTCTCTCTTTCTTAGTCTCTCTCTCTCTCTTTCTTAGTCTCTCTCTCTTTCTTAGTCTCTCTCTCTTTCTTAGTCTCTCTCTCTCTCTCTTTCTTAGTCTCTCTCTCTCTTTCTCTTTCTTAGTCTCTCTCTTTCTTAGTCTCTCTCTCTCTTTCTTAGTCTCTCTCTCTCTCTTTCTTAGTGTCTCTCTCTCTCTTTCTTAGTCTCTCTCTCTCTCTCTTTCTTAGTCTCTCTCTCTCTCTTTCTTATTCTCTCTCTTTCTCTCTTTCTTAGTCTTTCTCCCTCTGTCTCTCTTTCTCTCCCTCTCTCTCTCTCTCTTTCTTGGGTGGTTTTGGTGGTTCTGATTTGTTATGATGTAAGGATTTTTTTCCTTAATTAGTTATTTAATTAGTTTATGTAGGGGGGGGGGGCGAGGGGGGGGGGGGGGCGTGGGATTTAAAGTGTATTTCTGGCTTTCGGAGAGGTGCTAAATTTGTTAAAATGGAAATGAAATAAAACAATTGGTGGTGAGGGTTATTACAAAAAAAGTAAGGATTATTTCTCATACCTTTTTATTTTTTACCCAAAAATTATGTTACTGAAATTATTCATTAATTTTTAAAGAGGCAGACTGTGAGACAGGTGATGTAATTGAAGTTAGAATATCATGAGATGTTACTTACTTTCTTTACAATATCATCTAATTTGACAGTCCGACACTGAAGACTGCAGACTTCATGGCAGCCACTGACCTGACGATATGACAGCCATGAATTGAATATCAAACGCAGAAGAAGAAAAAGAAGACAGTCTAACAGGAAAATAATTATGGTGTGCTCATAATGTCTATGCCAGTTTGAAAAAAGTCATGAATTGAAGTTTACCCAGGTTAGACATTAGCATGTCGTAATTGTGACAATGAATGTATCCGTAAACGCACCAAGAGACTTACTTTGAAAAATTGAAGTCATGCATCGTCAATATGACTACAATCACAAACTGAATAAGGGGAAATCATGTCAATTTGGTGGTCTGGATCATCAGCTGTTGCTCATTCGCTATAATGGTCTACTTGACAAAGCCCGTCTTCATGTGCTTCTTTGTTTCTTTATACCTAGTGTAGACAACATGTAGGCGTTTGCAGACTGTTTATTGTATTGCTGTTGTTTGTTTGTGAGTAAAACTATGGTGTGACTTCAATTGTTTGAAATTTGTTGTGTACGTTCTACTTTGTGTAAGGTGTTTCTCCATGCCCCCAGAAGAACCGACATCATATTAAAACCTTCATACCCTGAAAATACTTGCATACTAGATGTTGTTTCTTATTGTAATGATTGGGGACAGGCAAGCTCTTAAATTGTGCAAGCCATCAGAAAACTGTCAAGTCTGATTTGCTAGAACAAGCGATATTAACACGTTATTGAGATGAATATTTGATTAAATATGTGCAGGAACTACTTTAGCTGATTCATATGGCCAGTCTCACAATGCAAGGAAGGTGAATAAAATGAATTATGTCTCTCCCACCTGTTCTGTGTTTAGTGTCAGCCGTGATTGCCTGATGAGAATTTGAAAACATGTTGCTAACTAACATGAACCCAACCATGAAACGTGATGTAGGTGAGTAGCCCATCTAGAAAAACGAACCTGTTCTAATTCCGAATTAGAACAGGTTCTTTTTTCTAGATGGGCTACTCACCTACATCACGTTGTATGGTTGGGTTCATGTTAGTTAGCAACATGTTTTCACATAGAACATGGTGGGCACCTGAACAAATATCTGCACATTACAATGAAGTCTTACTTTTTAATCTGATGGTTTAATAACCCCCAAAAACCCAACCAACCCCCACCCCTCCAAGAAGAAGCTCACATAACTACCAAATACACAATTTCATTACAGAATCAAACAATGGGAAGAATCAGGATTCAGCAGTGCTAGGTCGTTGGGGGGATAGCTATCACTAGGCACTCAGCAATGAATAGTTGAGGTTTTCACGGACATTAACAAAATCCGGTAACCTACGGACAGTAAATTTCACAGGGAAGGGAACAAGAACGTCAAAAATGGAAAAGTATGTTTTTTCTTTCAAACCATTGATAGAGCTCTGAAGCTTCACACAAGTTTTGCAGAGAGAGCACTCGGCCTCTTCATTTTTGGCACTAAAACATGCGCACACACAAAAAGAAAGTTTTTAAAAAGTGGCACCGATGTATTCTCACACTCACAGCCTTAGAATATTGCAGTTTGTATGTTACCAAATTGAGGCATGATTTTACTCCATACCTGACCAAATCTGCGACAGTCGGGCAAACTTCTTACAAGTCGGATTGGGCCTTCAATCAAATACTCAGAAACCAGCAGCTACTTTAAGTAATACTAGTTTTGTTGTTATTTTTTACAGCTTGTACTGAATGTGTTTTCTTTTATCTCCTCAGAATCGAGTCAGCCAGAGAAAGACCATTGAGAGGGAGAGCGCACAGTAAAGCATATATGGCATGCACTTCGGTGGACCAGTGCCATCATCTTCATAACAAGAGATGCAGATCATATTTTCTTATGTTTAAGTATAGCTGTTAGCAAAAGTATTTGACGATTCTTGGGTACGACTTTCGTGTTTAATCCTATTAGCTTGTGTACAGCCCCAAAATCTGTTTTATTTTGATTTATCATTTATAGTTTGAATTTTTTTTTCAATGGAATTAGTCCAAATGTAAATACATCTAAGGTTGCAATATTGGTTTTTTTGTATATACCCTTAAAACTACCTCTTCGTGTAAACAAAATTTAATTGTAAAAAGAAGTGTTTGTTCAAGGGAGATAATTTGAAGCGAATTTTTTTTAAATCAGTAAAACTGCGTAGTGACATCCTCAATTAAATAAAAAGAATAAGGAATAAAGGTATACACACAGGTTGTACCCATTTTCTTGATTGCACTGCTTTTAAGTAGAAAGCTTTTTTTCTCAGAATTATTTTACAAATAAAATTCAAGGGAGGCAATTGATATGATAAAAAGGAAGAATTTTTTTTTCTTAGAATACTGTACACATTTAGTAAAGTATAATTTACAAGACAAAACACATGTTTTTTGTTTTTTTTTCTGTGCCTACTACTTGACAAGAGAACCACGAGATTTGTGCAGATTATTTAAAATTTTCTGTACAGTATATTTTACAAAGACAGATCCATACAATATATATAATTTTGTAATAGATGTTTTCAATTTGTAGGTATGTTTTTGGCTCACGTAAGTGTAGCCTATGCGATCGTAACTTTGTCTGTCTGTGCGTGCGTGCGTATGTGCGTATGTGCGTATGTGCGTGCGTGCGTGCGTGTGTATGTCTGTGGTAGAAACTCTAACATTTGAAGACGTCACATTACATTGACGTCACATTATGACGTAAGAGGGTTAGACGTCACGCGAAGAAAGTACTGAGAGTCTCGGTCATTATTATTTTGAGCGGGCCGAGACTAGTGTACATGCAGACAGACAGATCTAGATCTAGTGTCTCGCTTTCTTGCACAGTTTCACCTATGCTCTTTCTCTGTGTGTGTGTGTGTGTGTGTGTGTGTGTGTGTGTGTGTGTGTGTGTGTGTGTGTGTGTGTGTGTGTGTGTGTGTGTGTGTGTGTGTGTGTGTGTGTGTGTGTGTGTGTGTGTGTGTGTGTGTGTGTGTGTGTGTGTGTGTGTGTGTGTGTGTGTGTGTGTGTGTGTGTGTGTGACGGAGTGATTGAGTTTGTGTTACTGTTTGTCGATTTCTTACGTGAGCCTTGTTGGCTTCGCCTCTTGTTTTTTTTAAATCAACAGTTCGGATAGCCACAACAAGTGTGTATGTCTTGTGATTTGAGAGCTTTAGCACTGGATGCTTAGAATCCTCTTGATCATTTACTTCAGTAGGTAAAGCCACCTTCTCCAAAATCTTCTCTCCTATTCTGTGCTTACTACAGTGGGTTTGACAAGAGAACCACGAGATTTGTTTTTGTACATATGTTGCTTTTATTCTGTACACTTTAATGATTTAATCCTATGTGCAAATTTTTTTTTTAACTGTGTTTTTGTTTTTGTTTTCCTGTATTCAAAGTGTGTATGGAAACCACAACCTGTCACAGCAGTATTATTAATCTGGATCTCCCTGCTAAGAACGTAATTAACAGAACGTGTGCATGTAGCTAAAGAACTTAAAAAGAATTTCTGCTACTTCACTCAAAATACGTCCATCCTCACACTCATATTTTCTTAAAATAATATTTCTTCATACAAACATTTTTGCGAATTATTCAATTTTGCGTAAAATATTCAATTACGATTTCTTTGTGTGTTGCAAAATTATGTAATAAAATTATGCAAGATCAAATTCAAAACAGCAATAAAGCTGCTGACGGCAGAATACCTCTGTTGACTTCTCTATCTGTTGGGTCAAACTATGCCAATGACATGTTTCTTCTAGTAGCTCAATATCACGTGATACAGTCTCAAAGACAGAACAACGCAATAACCTTTTTTTGTGTAGATTCGATTGACTTTTTCCTGAAATAAAATATTCATGAAGCGGGTTCTGACTGAGTTAATATATTTCTGGAAAGCTGAACAACGCAATGCGTCTGTGACTGGTGAAGAAGCAGAGCTGGAGCTTTTTGTATTGTTTGTCGTTGGTTTTATTACACACGCACTCACATACGGTCAACAAAATGTTGCATGTTCCTGCTTGACAAACAAATGCCTGCATACATGTGTGCACGTTCGAACGTACAAACATTCATACTTGTGCAAACAATCTGCCACTTCAAGTTCAACACCCAAACCCCACACATTCCTTCAAAAGGAGTCTGAAATACTGGCATTTGTGGTATTGAACGAGGACCTCAACTTCCATTGTCTAGTGCATACATGTGGGTCTCATGTACGTGTGAAACCACTTACTTAAAAAAGAACAAGTCGCGTAAGGCGAAAATACAATATTTAGTCAAGTAGCTGTCGAACTCACAGAATGAAACTGAACGCAATGCCATTTTTCAGCAAGACCGTATACTCGTAGCATCGTCAGTCCACCGCTCATGGCAAAGGCAGTGAAATTGACAAGAAGAGCGGGGTAGTAGTTGCGCAAAGAAGGATAGCACGCTTTTCTGTACTTTTCTTTGTTTTAACTTTCTGAGCGTGTTTTTAATCCAAACATATCATATCTATATGTTTTTGGAATCAGGAACCGACAAGGAATAAGATGAAAGTGTTTTTAAATTGATTTCGACAATTTAATTTTGATAATAATTTTTATATATTTAATTTTCAGAGCTTGTTTTTAATCCAAATATAATATATTTATATGTTTTTGGAATCAGAAAATGATGGAGAATAAGATGAACGTAAATGTGGATCGTTTTATAAATTTTTATTTTTTTTATACAATGTTCAGATTTTTAATGACCAAAGTCATTAATTAATTTTTAAGCCACCAAGCTGAAATGCAATACCGAAGTCCGGGCTTCGTCGAAAATTACTTGACCAAAATTTCAACCAATTTGGTTGAAAAATGAGGGCGTGACAGTGCCGCCTCAACTTTCACGAAAAGCCGGATATGACGTCATCAAAGACATTTATCAAAAAAATGAAAAAAAATTCGGGGATTTCATACCCAGGAACTCTCATGTCAAATTTCATAAAGATCGGTCCAGTAGTTTAGTCTGAATCGCTCTACACACACACACAGACAGACAGACACACGCACATACACCACGACCCTCGTTTCGATTCCCCCTCGATGTTAAAATATTTAGTCAAAACTTGACTAAATAATTATAAAAATCGTGTAAGCTTATCAACAAAAAAACGAACAATTATATTCTTAAACAAACTGGTTAGAATAGCAGATTTAGGAGAATGCAATGCAAGGAACATCTTTATCTAATTCGGTCGATGCTTAGATCTAGAAAAGCACCCACTAATTATTCCAGTATAATAGAGAGAAAAAATCCAATTGAAAAAGTTCCAGATCTAGACAAGGCAGCACTGGCATCAATTTTAGCTAGCAAACTCGAACTTGCCCTGCAGTCATGCAAGGTCGAACCACTTTCCCTGCCTAGTGGGGGTTTGGCGGGTGGAGGGCCGGTGCTGGCACACTCGGAGTGAAACGACATGTCACCTACTTCGATAGGTTCTCCGGATTTACGTGTACAAACAGCGTCCGGGTTTACCGCTTCGATTCTAAACCCTAGTTTCTCATGTTGGTAACAAACTGGCTATTTGTTTATCAGATGTGTCGTTGGTCCACATTAAATGATGCTAGAATGCAAGGTCGCAATCATTTGGTTATCAAACCAGGTTGTGTTCTTTTTTTCATCACCTTTTTCCGCGCAAACAGTTTTGCGCCATTTCTTTTGCGCAGACTGGGCGGGACAGGAAGCGGAAGCGCATCACTATTTCTGATTGGACAATGATGCCGACGCCCACTTGACCCCCACTACAATGTCAAGGTCGGAAAGTCGTGAATACTGTAATCGACTTGAGAAATGTGCATACCGAATAATACATGATAAAGAAGGATTCTTTGTGCCCGGCTACGTGCTACAGTTGGAGATGGAAGTTCACCAAAAATTGGGACCATACTAACAAAAATACGGTGGGTGCAATAGTCGCCCCCATTTTTTTCAGCAAACGCCACCCAAGGTCGTTTTGGACGGGTAGAAATTCCGTAGTTTCCAAGTCTATGGATAAAGCTCGCCTAAGAAAAATACGTCACGGTCGAAAGTCTTTGACGTCAATTAATGCATCATGACGTCATGCCTCCCTGTAGTCTTTCTCTCTCGCGCAGTGTGTGTGTTTGTGTTCATTTTGTGCACATGTGTTAGTGTTACTGTTCAAGTTGTGTGTGTGTGTGTGTGTGTGTGTGTGTGTGTGTGTGCGCGCACGCGTGCATGAGTCTGTACTCGTATGTGTGTGGTGTGTGTGTGTATTTGCGTGTGTGTATGTGTGTGCGCACGCGTGCATGAGTCTGTACTCGTGTGTGTGTAAGTGTGTGTGTGGGCATAAGTGTATACGTGTGTGTGTGTATGTGTGTTTGTTTGTAAAGGTGGGTATGTCCGTCTGTCCATATGTGCGTATGGGTGTGTGTTTTGTGTGTATGAAGTTTTTGTGAGAGAGTGAGTGAGTGCGTGTGAGTGAGTGTGTGTATGTGTGTGTGACTTGGGGTGTGTGTGCGTGGGTGTGTGTGTGTGTGTATGTGAGAGAGAGAGAGAGAGTGTGTGTGTGTGAATGTGTGTGTGCATGAGTGTGTGTGTGTATGAGTGTGTAAATGTGTTTGTAAAGGTGTGTGTGTCTGACTGTCTATGTGCGTATTTGTTTGTTTGCTTAACGCCCAGCCGACCACAAAGGGCCATATCAGGGCGGTGCTGCTTTGACATAGAACTTGCGCCACACACAAGACAGAAGTCGCAGCACAGGCTTCATGTCTCACCCAGTCACATTATTCTGACACCGGACCAACCAGTCCTAGCACTAACCCCATAATGCCAGACGCCAGGCGGAGCAGCCACTAGATTGCCAATTTTAAAGTCTTAGCTATGACCCGGCCTGGGTTCGAACCCACGACCTCCCGATCACGGGGCGGACGCCTTACCACTAGGCCAACCGTGTATGTGCGTATGGGTGTGTGTGTGTGTGTCTGTGGGTGTGTGCGTGCGTACATGCGTGCATAGAATAGAATAGAATAGAATAGAATAGAATAATGTTTATTGTCATGAACCAGTAAAGTTATTGACACAACAAACAACAAATAATAATAATGCATTATACAATGCTAAAACAATCCGTAACAAATTTGCCAAGACGAACTTGAACTTCGTCTTCTAAAAATAAGTTACTTGGATTTTTGTTAGCATATTTCATATTGATATGTGAAGCATCTTCTTTAAATTCATCCCTTAATTTAACATATTTATTGCATTTATCTAGAAAATGTATTTCATCTTCTATGACATTGCATTCAATACAAAGACGATTTTCTTTAGGGATATTCTGATGTCTTCCACTTTCAATTTTTAGACAATGTGTGCTAGTCCTTAATCTGCTTAACATCTTTCTGTGTTTATTATTCTTAATTTGTATTAAGTATGACTGCATTTCGTAAGATTTACTGATCATAGAATAAAACTTAAGTCTGGAATATGTATCTGATTTTTCTTTTGTCCAGTATCTTATATATTCCTCTTGTTGTTTTTTGTCAATGGCAAACTTTAATTTGTGTACATTTAATGTAGATTGGTTATGCCAAACGTGACTAAAACCTAAGTTACAAAGAGATTGTCTAACAAATTGTAGCCATGGCGTTTCTGTCGGATGGAGCAACATTGAGTCATATAATTGATGTATATACGAATCTTGTTTGGAGTCTAGAATATGCGCCCAGAATGCTATTGTTTGTGATAACATTTTTAATCCTAAAGGGAACCTTCCTAATTCCCCCAGTACAGGTATCCACATAGCTTTTCTATGAACTCCAAGAAGGAATCGACAAAATTTGATATGAACAAATTCATGAGGAGTTTTGCTAGATAAACATGATCCAAAGAAATGATCAGTATTTGTTTGTTTTATTTTATTATTAAACGTAAACGGATACCAGATTTCAGCGCCATATGTTAATATCGGATTTACAAGTGAATCAAATAAATGTATCATTGTGTCTATTTGCACGTTTTGATTGCTGAAAATTCTGCGGAGGGAATGTGCTGCTTTATTACCTTGTTTACTTAAATGATCTTGAGCTGTATCAAAATTTCCATTCTTGTTGAATATGACCCCTAAATATTTATATTGATCTGTTACTTTGATTACATCAGTTCCACATTTAAATATTGTGTGCATTTTTGGATTTATATGACAAAATACTATAATTTTTGTTTTTTCTATGTTAATTTTCAAACCCCACTGTAGGCAATAGTTATTTGGTCATTAAAAATCTGAACATCGTATAAAAAAAATAAAAATTTATAAAACGATCCACATTTACGTTCATTTTATTCTCCATCATTTTCTGATTCCAAAAACATATCAATATATTATATTTGGATTAAAAACAAGCTCTGAAAATTAAATATATAAAAATTATTATCAAAATGTACATGTGTGTGTGTGTGTGTGTGTGTGTGTGTGTGTGTGTGTCTGTTTGTATAAGAGAGAAAGAGAGAGAGAGAGAGAGAGTGAGTGGGTGGGTGGGTGTGTGTTTGTGCGTGTGCGTAAGTGTATGTGTGTGCGTGCATGTGTGTTTGTTTGTAAAGGTGGGTATGTCCGTCTGTCCCTATGTGCGTATGGGTGTGTGTTTTGTGTGTATGAAGTGTGTGTGAGAGAGTGAGTGAGTGCGTGTGAGTGAGTGTGTATGTGTGTACGTGTGTAACTTGGGGTATGTGTGTGTGTGTGTGTGTGTGTTTTCGTGTGTGTGCGGTGTGTGTGTGTTTGAGAGAGAGGGAGAGAGACAGAGACAGAGACAGAGAGGTTTGTCTTTCGCTGGGGTATGCAGTGCCTTGGCGTTGCACATCTATTTAACTATTATTATCCCAGCGAAGCTGGAGGTATCCCACATTACCCGCTATTACGAGCTAGTCGTGTGACAGAGAGTTTTCTTGCACACGAGACTGTAGATGTTTCACGACGGCTTTAGCCGGAGTGAAACAGCAGCAGTAGAGTGTGCAAGAAAACTCTGTCACACGACTAGCTCGTAATGGCGATTATGTCTCACAGCTTCAACAGAGGAGAGAACAAACACGTTTTGCGTACTCACGCTTGATAAACCTAAACACAGGAGCAGCCATTGTGGAGAGATCTACTTTTTGACGAAAGTGACCGAACAACTATAAATGACGTCTCGGAATATGTGAATGACGTCACAGTCATCGTCACAGTCTGTATCTTTTGAAGCATCGCAATCTTCATGACGTCTTTCTGTGTCTGCATCCGCGAAATGTTTGTTCTTTCCGGGATCTTTGTCATCTATGTTCACAACTCTGTCCTTATAGTGTCAGACTAACAGGCCTCCTGAGCGAGCCACTTTCCAAGGGCAGCTAAATTCGCGTATGGAAACAGTACTGTCGTCTGGGATGCCGTTTTCAGTATTCTGAGCGTTGAAGAATTTGTAAAGAGAAGAAACGATAACAGCAGGAGAAATAAAAGTCGTGTGTGCATTTTGGGGGGACGATTTCGAGTTTGAATCCGTTCTTGCACATGCTCCAAAGCGCGTAACATACAATCTTGCACACGTTTGCTTTAGTAGTGGCAAAGAAGGAAAGCGTGTGACATTACCCGCTATTACGAGCTAGTCGTGTGACAGAGAGTTTTCTTGCACACGAGACTGTAGATGTTTCACGACGGCTTTAGCCGGAGTGAAACAGCAGCAGTCGAGTGTGCAAGAAAACTCTCTGTCACACGACTAGCTCGTAATGGCGATTATGTCTCACAGCTTCAACAGAGGAGAGAACAAACACGTTTTGCGTACTCACGCTTGATAAACCTAAACACAGGAGCAGCCATTGTGGAGAGATCTACTTTTTGACGAAAGTGACCGAACAACTATAAATGACGTCTCGGAATATGTGAATGACGTCAGAGTCATCGTCACAGTCTGTATCTTTTGAAGCATCGCAATCTTCATGACGTCTTTCTGTGTCTGCATCCGCGAAATGTTTGTTCTTTCCGGGATCTTTGTCATCTATGTTCACAACTCTGTCCTTATAGTGTCAGACTAACAGGCCTCCTGAGCGAGCCACTTTCCAAGGGCAGCTAAATTCGCGTATGGAAACAGTACTGTCGTCTGGGATGCCGTTTTCAGTATTCTGAGCGTTGAAGAATTTGTAAAGAGAAGAAACGATAACAGCAGAAGAAATAAAAGTCGTGTGTGCATTTTGGGTTTTTTGGAGGGACGATTTCGAGTTTGAATCCGTTCTTGCACATGCTCCAAAGCGCGTAACATACAATCTTGCACACGTTTGCTTTAGTAGTGGCAAAGAAGGAAAGCGTGTGACATACTGTAATCGACTTGAGAAATGTTCACACCGATAATACATGATAAAGAAGGATTCTTTGTGCCCGGCTACGTGCTACAGTTGGAGATGGAAGTTCACCAAAAATTGGGACCATACTAACAAAAATACGGTGGGTGCAATAGTCGCCCCCATTTTTTCAGCAAACGCCACCCAAGGCCGCTTTGGACGGGTAGAAATTCTGTACTTTCCAAGTCTATTTGTGTGTGGTTGTTCAAGACTATGGATAAAGCTCGCGTGAGAAGATTACGTCACGGTCAAAAGTCTTTGACGTCAATTATTGCACCATGACGTCATGCCTCCCTGTAGTCTTTCTCTCTCGCGCAGTGTGTGTGTTTGTGTTCATTTTGAGCACATGTGTTAGTGTTACTGTGTGTGTGTGTGTGTGTGTGTGTGTGTGTGTGTGTGTGTGTGTGTGTGTGTGTGTGTGTGTGTGTGTACGTGTGTGTACGTGTGTATGTGTGTGCGTGCGCACGCGTGCATGAGTCTGTACTCGTATGTGTGTGGTGTGTGTATGTGTGTGTGTGTGTGTGTGAGTGCGCGCACGCGTGCATGAGTCTGTAATCGTGTGTGTGTGAGTGTGTGTGTGGGCATAAGTGTATGTGTGTGCGTGTATGTGTGTTTGTTTGTAAAGGTGTGTATGTCCG
>NC_090260.1:54550319-54577819 GCF_037325665.1 Littorina saxatilis
AGCTGTTACTCTTTCGCGTAGATTCCCACCCGAGGGTTGCTTTCTGCGCTGAGTTAGCTTTTCTTGTATGCATTTTCCATCCAAGAATCACTGTCCGTTACGTGATAACTAAGCAAGAGACAGAGAAAAAAACACCGTTGTGCACAGAAAGCAGGCATGCAAGCTATTGATTTTAGTGTCTTGTAGTTTTTTTATTTGCCATGTGTTGGTTTTTGACGGCGAGCCCCGACTTGATAACTTTTTTTCAGTTCGGAGTGATCGGCATGCCATAGTCGTCGTAAAAACGTAGAGCTGTGTGACGGGGGCCATACCAAAATCAACATCACGACTGTTCTGCTCCCAGACCCGACTACGTTTGTTTTGTGCAGTTCAGATTATGCGCATGGAGAGCGTGCAGCTTCGCGACCTAGCAGATCCCACCCCGACTAAACCACGCTCATGGAGATCCTCCCACGTTTGGCCCACGATTGGCAACGCTCTCCGACAATTTTACAACGGAGTAGAAGCGGCGTCTCTGTGTGACCGGGATATAAGACTCCCCCGACGCACGACAACTACCAGTTTCCGCCTGAGAACAGGGCACAACAGAATGCAACAACACCTGCACAAAAAACTGCGAGCCGTGCCCTCCCCCATGTGTCCCTGTGGAGACGCAGAGCAGGATGCAGCCCACATCCTGCAGGACTGCACGAATCTCTAGGCCCTGAGGAGAGAGATCTGGATCAGGCCGGCGACCCTCCATGAGAAGCTGCATGGACCTGTGGAGGCTCTACATAAGACCACCAGCTTCATTACCAGAGCTGGACTCCAAGTGTGAAGGCGATCGACAAGAAGAAGTGTTATTCTATTCAAACTCGCTATGCCATGTGTGTGTGACATTATTCAACTTATTTCTGTTGCGTGTTACCTCTTGTTTGTTCTTCCTTGATATCAACTAAACTATGTTGTGTCGCGTTTCCCCTCGTTGCTTCCTGCCGACACAATGCACGGCATCTATGCGGTCAACAGTCATATTTTGTTCAAGTAAAACTGTTGATGCAAATCTTAAAGATCGTTACTACTGATCCCGCATTATCCGTTGGCCCCTCTAAGAACAGCACTTTGATGTTGTGACGTGCACATTGTTCGTTGTTGTGTGTTCTTTCGTACGCATGATTTTCAAAGTACCCAACTTCATCTAAGGTGCGTTTTTACATTTAGTCAAGTTATGACTAAATGTTTTAACATCGAGGGGGGAATCGAGACGAGGGTCGTGCGTGAGTGCGAGTGTGTGTGTGTATGTGTGTGTGTGTGTGTGTGTGTGTGTGTGTGTGTGTGTGTGTAGAGCGATTCAGACTAAACTACTGGACCGATCTTTATGAAATTTGACATGAGAGTTCCTGGGTATGAAATCCCCGAACGTTTTTTTCATTTTTTTGATAAATGTCTTTGATGGCGTCATATCCGGCTTTTCGTGAAAGTTGAGGCGGCACTGTCACGCCCTCATTTTTCAACCAAATTGGTTGAAATTTTGGTCAAGTAATATTCGACAAAGCCCGGACTTCGGTATTGCATTTCAGCTTGGTGGCTTAAAAATTAATTAATGATTTTGGTCATTAAAAATCTGAAAATTGTAAAAAAAAATAAAAATTTATAAAACGATCCAAATTTACGTTTATCTTATTCTCCATCATTTGCTGATTCCAAAAACATATAAATATGTTATATTTGGATTAAAACCAAGCTCTGAAAATTAAATATATAAAAATTATTATCAACATTTTTTTTTCGAAATCAATTTAAAAACATTTTCATCTTATTCCTTGTCGGTTCCTGATTCCAAAAACATATAGATATGATATGTTTGGATTAAAAACACGCTCAGAAAGTTAAAACGAAGAGAGGTACAGAAAAGCGTGCTATCCTTCTCAGCGCAACGAATACCCCGCTCTTCTTGTCAATTCCACGGGCACTGCCTTTGCCACGGGCGGTGGAGTGACGATGCTACGAGTATACGGTCTTGCTGCGTTGCGTTGCGTTCAGTTTCATTCTGTGAGTTCGACAGCTACTTGACTAAATGTTGTATTTTTGCCTTACGCGACTTGTTTTTCTTTGTCTCTACTCGCTTCTTGTTTCATTGTTTTCAAGTTTGAAAGCTTGCCTGCTATTTTTTTGTAGTTGCTCGGACTTTTCAGTTTTTAATTGTCCAGTGGTACCACTCAAAGCGTCAAGATTTTTGTTCAGTCTTTCATCCATAGTTATGTGCAGTTTTATGATATGCTTCTCAATCTCTCACCAACACGCATTTCTGCCATCAAATCTATTTCACTCTCTGCAAACCCTGTAGGTGTCACCACGTTTGATATTGTCCTACTGAAGTGCGAAAGCAGTGTGTGTCCGATTGTTTTTCGAGAGTTTTGTCATTTTTCAATCTTACTGATAAGTATCTGTTTTTTGTTCATTTTGCTGCAGAAGTATCCCCCTTTAGGCTTAAATCTGCTTGTTTACGACGCTTCACTCAAACTGACCAGGCCGTGTTCATGTCGATATTGGAAAATCAGCACAGAAACACACCGGAATTCCATGTCGATTATTTATGTTCAGGAACGCCGAGCCACTCTCTTGCTGATGTAACCCTACAACACGGATTAATGAATTGAAAACAAGTCGCGTAAGGCGAAATAACAACATTTAGTCAAGCTGTCAAACTCATAGAATGAAACTGAACGCACTGCTTTTTTCACCAAGTCCGCATACTCGTAGTTTCGTCATCCAAGCGCAAAGGCAGTGAAATCGACAAGCCAGAATAGTGCGGTCGTGGTCGCGCTTAGCAGGATAACACGCTTTTCTGTATCTCTATTCGTTTTAGCTTACTGAGTTTGTTTTTAATCCAAACATATCATATCCATATGTTTTTGGAATCAGGAACCGACAAGGAATAAGATGAAATTGTATTTAAATCGATTTTGGAAAATTAATTTTAATCATAATTTTCAGAGCTTGTTTGTAATCCAAATATTGATCCCTAACTCTCGTAGGTCCTTCACCTCCTGGATGATGTCTTCCCGTGCTGCGAATGGCAGTGGGTACTGTTTCGTCCGTGTAGATACGTCTGTCGTCACCCGGATTGAATGGACTTACTGTGCCTCTTGATGCTCCTGGTGATGCTCTTAAACATTGCTTGAACTCACGGAACGCTGCTTCAACCTCCTGGACTTGATCAGGGTCCAACTCTTCATCGATGTGGGCCTCCTTCCAGCTGGAAGTTGCCTCATCCTGTGGCAGTTCCACAGTCTCAAGGTTGAATGGTGTTCCGTCCTCTTCTTCTAGCAATACTGCTACCGCTGTTGGCTTGGTGCCCTGGGGACACACGTTGTTTCCTACGATCTGGTCGTAGGGTATCGCCTTCGGTACTAGCATCTGGTTTGACATCGTTGTCTGGCACTTCTTCTTCTTCTCTGTTGTCATTCTTGCGGTGCTGTTGCCTCTTTCTACGTAGAGCTTGAGCATGTTGGCATGGTATACCTTCTGCGTGGTCAACATGTCAATTCTGTAGTCATTGTTGAAAACTTCCACAACTTTGTAAGGGCCTTTCCACTGCATATGGAGCTTGTTTGCTGTAGTCGAAGGAAGTAGCAGAACTTGGTCTCCGACTGCGAACTTCCTCCTTGTGGATTTCTTGTCGTGGTGATGCTTCTGAATCGCTCTGGCATTGTCCACTGCGTCGTGTGCCACCTTCAAGGCGTCGTAGATCATGGTCTTCAAGTCAATGACGTATTGGTAGGTCGTCTTGGCCTCCTGGGCACTTTCTCTGCCAGTCCAGGCGTTGGCGAGTAAGTCGATGGGTCCTTTCGGCTGCCTTCCGAAGAGCAGTTGGAGTGGGGAAAATCCTGTACTCGCGTTGGGCAGTTCTCTGATGGCGAAGAGTAGTGCCGGCAGATACCTGTGCCACAGCCTTGGTTGAGTCGAGATGACCTTCTTCAGCATGGGCTTCAGGGTGCCGTGCAGACGCTCCACGATACCATTGGACTGCGCATGGTAAGGCGACGAAAATACACCTTTTATGGAGAGTAACTTCCGGAACTCTCGCATCATGTCTGAGGTGAACTGGGATCCATTGTCTGACTGGATTTCATCGGGAATCCCCATCCTGGCAAAGACAGAAAACAGTGCTTCGGCCACTGTAACAGAGTCTATCTTCTTCAGTGGTATTGCTTCCGGAAATCTAGTCGCCACATCGATGACTGTCAGGATGTGCGTGTGCTTCTCCTCTGTGGGAGGAGACAAGGGGCCAACGAGGTCGATAGCTACTCGCTTGAATGGTGTCTCTATCCTTGGCATGTTATCTAAGGGAATATCTCTGGTCTTTCCCTTGGCTTGAGTCCTCTGGCAAATATCACAGGATCTACAATACTCTGCGACAGCTGTAGATATTCCTGACCAGAAAAATCGCGCTCGTATTCTATCCGTTGTCTTGTGCTTGCTACAGTGTCCCGAGATTAAAGTGTCATGGGCGGAAAATAGCACTGATTCGACGAGTGGTTCCGGGACTACAATCTGGTGATATGTCTCGGTCGGGGTAACAAAGTCTATTTAGAGAACGCTGTTCTCTATCACGAAGTGGAAACTATTTTCCCTTGTCTCTTTAATTCCCCGCTGGAAGCAAACTAGAACTAGGCAGCTAGTTTTGGATCTGTCCCTTGAAGTCTCTTCAACTCATCTCCGTCCACTGAAAGTTTTGTTGCTGGAGCTCTGAGTGGTTTCGTTTCTTTCTTGTCCAGTGTCGACTGCGCTCGAGTAGTTGCAGCGGCTGTGGAAAGCTGTTCTACTCCTGCTGTTTCTGGTTCGTCGGCCACCACTTTTCCAAATACTCCTGGTGCAGGATGAATCCTCTCGAGGTTTCCTAGTAGTAAGACTATCACTGGTGAGTCAATCACACAACAGCAAATGTTTCCGGTGTAAGTACTTGTTTCCACCGGGACGACTGCTAGTGGGAAGGTTTCCCTGTTTCCCCCGAAGGAGATTGTCGTCTTGCTCTGTCCGGTGTACTGCTCTGGGCGAACCAGCGATCTTCTCACTCCTGCTGTCACTGCACCTAAATCGATCACCACCGTGACTGGGATGCCGTTGACAATTCCTTTGGAATATTCTAGGTCACCGTCCTGGAATTCTACGGTTTTGGCTGCAGGTGTACTCCTGTTCCATCCTGCGCAAAGCAGTGTTGGTTTGCCCCTCTGTAAGCCTGACCTACATCCTCTTGCGACGTGGCCTACTATTCCACACTTGTAACATGTGATGTGAGCGTCTTTCTTGGTCTTGTCTATCTCCGCTTGATAGTCCTCTCGATTTGTCTGTCTGGAATGAGAACCGCCTTTGCCACCCCTCTGACTGCCTCTGTTCGTATGACCTCCTCTGTTCTGAGATGCGCTGAATGCAGCTACGTTGTCACCTTTGCCTGCTAGTATATTGGACGGATGTGCCACGCGATATTTCTCTGCTAACTCAATAAGTTATGTTAGCTTCTTTGGGTTCCTCTCGCGTAAGCATACGGCTAGCTCTTTCGCTACACTAGACAGCATCTGTTCCTGGATCACTAGTTCTGCTAGGCTATCGAACGTGTTATCTGTTGCGCTCAGCTGTCGGGGTCACCATTGTGAATGAATGCAAATGCGCTAGTACGCTATCATACAGGAACAAACACAACTCCAAATGTAGGTTCCCTCCACTGTATTATACAGGTATGGCAGACATACACACAAATACACACAATCATGAACATAAATGTTAGGTATTCAAAAATCAGATACTCACAGGTTTGGATGCAAAAACAAAGCGAGATTACAATCCCGTGCACAATTTTACTAACAAAACCCTCTACCCTTTACTTATGTAGAGAAATACACAAACAGTCCGTGAAATCACAGGCACACGATATCTACGTTACTGGTATCGACTCACGGCTCGTGTGTAGTCAGAAAAAACAGTTACAGTTCATATTCCGGCAGACTCAAATCACCGTCTGCTCTGCCCACTAAACACTCATTATATCTTATGTACTTAAGATCTTATATACATAGTTTAACTCTGTTCATACACAGAATTACACAGCGTCTATGGCCGTTCACTAGGAAATGTATCTGAATACTAATTCCTTCCACTGGCGACCTCGGTCTACTCAGTTCTTTTCGTCCTGTGACCTCTATGGTCCAACTATACGGACAACCATAACCTTGCAATAACTTCGCGAAATCCCGTCGAATTTCAGCTATGCTGGTCTAGAGTTATGATACTTCGGCGGCTTCTCAGATCCGTCACCCTTGTCATCTGGTCGCTATCTCCCTCTCAGACCGGTTATACGATGCACTGTTAAGTGCTTTCCTGTCGCATCTATCCGGGCTTCCTTCCTCCCGGCCGATTACTTGGACGACCTCTCAACGTCCAAGGACAGTGGTAAAGTGTAACACTACCCTAGTTGCGATTTACAACCTCAACTATTCCCGGTCAGTGAGCTGAACTCACAGTGCGTGCAACACACTTTGCTATGTCACGCTATATCTCTGGTTAGCGCTCTAAAAGCGTGGAGGATATCACTGTCAAACTTTGCCTGTTACAGTGTTATTCGTGATTTCCTTCACAGTGTGTGTGTGTGTGTGTGTGTGTGTGTGTGTGTGTGTGTGTGCATGTGTGTGTTTGTGTTTGTGTGAATTTGTGCGTGTGTGTATGGGTGTGTGTGTGTGTGTGTGTGTGTGTGTGTGTGTGTGTGTGTGTGTGTGTGTGTGTGTGTGTGTGTGTGTGCTCTGATAGCCAGATGGCCAACAGATCAACCTAACACTAAACATTATTTACTTAAAGTAAACAAATGTCAGACTACCACGTCACAAAATATGCTAGTTTCATAGGACCCGAACAGAGTTAAGTTTTTGTAAATATGTAAGGATACTATGACTATTCTTTTAAGCACAGTCGGGAAAAAGATTACGGAATTAGATGTGAACTCCAAATATAAGGCGTGCTTATGCATGGCATGAAACCACATAAGGGGCATAAACTTGTGTGAGTTTTAAAAGTATTGTATTAAAATGATGTATTACTTACCTCTTCGACTTTTTTGAGGTAGGCTTCTTGCAGCTTTTCTGAAAACACACACACACACACACACACACACACACACACACACACACACACACACACACACACCCACACACACACACACACACTGAGCATTACAGGTGCTGAGTTGACAACTATTCTGATACAGTGCACAATATAGAGGTGCAGTCATGCATCATGTTGTAGTAGTTAAACCGCATGCATCAAATTAAGTATAACTGAGTGAATTATCACATGATGTTTAGACGGGGGAAAAAAACAGGTAAAAGGCTTTTTGACTTAATCACATAAGAGAGGCAGGAAACCTTGCGTTTTAGAAGTTGTGTTCGTCATGCCATGTTTCTTTTTATGTAGAATGTCAAATTTCCCCGAGAACGTTTTAGAAAACACAATCTGGAGCAGTACCATTTAGAAGGAAGTTTAAACATCGGGCTTCTTATGACATTTAAGTAAGTTTGTTTTGATATTTCACAAACACTAAGCGTTGTATCCCAAAAATAGAACTTACAAAAACGCAAGGTAACAATTGTAAATCAATCAAAAATAAGGATAGTAAAAATTTGCACATTTTGACATTCCAGGAGAAAGTCAAACTATGTTTCTAACTAAACCTGGTTATTGTGTTTCGCAGTCTTTCTTATATCTTGTTGTATGCCATTCCTTCAGGTGTAGGAAGGTTTTTGCGTCAATGTTGAGTGTTATCGTGATAAAAGGCGGGGATTGCTCTTTGGGCCCCCGTCTCATTGGGCCCCCATCTCATTGGGCCCCCACACTTTTTTGTAGTAATAAGAAAACGTGTCATTGGGCCACCGTCTCGTTGAGCCCCCAGCATAATAAACAAGCCTGAACGGTATATTCTGTATTTCAGCAATGCAAATCAAAGGTACAACCCCTCCACGTTAATTTAACGTGACAGGATGCTGGTTAGATCTGGTTAGACAGTTTCAAGCAGGCAGTCTGGGCGCCGGTACTAATGCACGATCGGGGATCTAGCCTGTGCCGCTCTAAGAATATATTTACTTGGGACTTTGGCACATGTTCTTTTTTCACATGTACAGTGGAAGTGTTTTCAGTTGTGTATGATTCTGCCAGGTTCACAAACGTTTCTTAGCTTGAGAAACGTTTCTACATGGTAACTGAAAGACAAACAGCCATCTACACACATTTACGCAATCCATTAATGGGATGTAGACGCAGCTCATTACTTTAGATTCTTTCAATTCGTCAGCTTTCGACGGACTGGTAATACTCACAAGAAGGCCGGCAATGCCTAAATCCCCCTTTGACCTTTAAATGACATTGACCCTGAAAGGTCATAATATCTAGACTTGGGGGCCCAACGAGACGGGGACCCAAAGAGACAGGGGCCCAAAGAGACAGGGGCCCAATGAGACTGGGGCCCAAAGAGACGGGGGCACAATAAGACAGGGGCTCAAAACATCATAAAAGGCGCTGTATTTAAGTAATGTCTTGATTGCTTTGAAACTTTGAGAATCTTAAGCCTACATACAGGGTGAGCCCAAAACAATGCAACCTTCAAAAATGCTAATAACTTCTACATCTGAATCACTTCATATTTTGGGGACATAAACTTCAGCCAATGCATAACCCTTCCACAAAGTGGCAGTGTTACATTTTAAAGTGTCTGCTTTTTGTACAATTTTAAAATAAGTTGCCAAAGTCGGGGATCGACTCAACAGTACGAGGTTTGAAATTGAGCGGTAGCCAAACTAACCTAATTTAGATCTCCATTTGTGACCCTCCACCACGGAATGAGTCGCATGTCACCTTTGCATGATTGTCATATGTTTACATTTTCCTAAAGAAATTTTTATGCTCTATCCCGTGGTGAAAACCGTTTTAGAAAAGAGCGAAAACTGTTTGAGTTATAAGCCTGTGACTAAGGTGACCCTCACACTTTTACCAGACACTCCCCGGTCTTATATTGCCTAGCGCAGAACCGCGCGAGGTGACATGCGACTCTTTTCGTGGTGGAGGGTCACAAATTGTTACCTTTAGAGTAATTCAAATGACATAGAAAACCATAATCACAACTAGACAATCAGTGACTTGACTACAGCAATTAATCGCAGGATCAGGACATTTCCCATGGATGAATGCGTTTTTGTCATTGATACATTTTGCGCGACATTGCGCAAGTGTAACTTTACAACGAAGGGATTAATGTGTCCAGTCATTTGAGTTAAGTAAATATTTTCATATAGCTGTTGTGCATGAACTTCAGTTCGTCCACAACCATTCTACAAAGTTTCGAGTTAAAATGGTCCGACATTTTCCGTTTCTCCAAAATGTGTTCCAAATTACATCTCCGAACTTGTCATTTGCACGAAAGCTTTCCTGTCTATGTATTGCCCTGAACCTAGCTGCAACTTCTTTGTTCAGGCCACCGATGATCTAGAGGATTTGCTAATTACTTGTTTTTACATTTAGTCAAGTTTTGACTAAATGTTTAAACATAGAGGGGGAATCGAGACGAGGGTCGTGGTGTATGTGTGTGTGTGTCATATGTGTGTGTGTGTGTGTGTGTGTGTGTGTGTGTGTGTGTGTGTGTGTGTGCGTGTGTGTGTGTGTCTGTCTGTCTGTCTGTCTGTGCGTGTTTGTGTGTAGAGCGATTCAGAGTAAACTACTGGACCGATCTTTATGAAATTTTACATGAGAGTTCCTGGGTATGATATCCCCGGAAATTGTTTTCCTTTTTTCGATAAATGTCTTTGATGACGTCATATCCGGCTTTTTGTAAAAGTTGAGGCGGCACTGTCACACCCACTGTGTTTCAATGCTGTGGCGATTTTGCTATCTCAGCAGCAGGCAGCTTTGAGCAGGCAGGCCAATTATAGCCGACCCTGCGCTCGCGGTGACCTCTTTCCCGTTTCGCGCGGAAATGCTAGCTGCACAAAGGCTTGTATTTCGTACTCTGGAACTGTACAGCTGTGTGGGCCAGTGTGAAAAAATACGTGTTTCTTGGTATGAAATGGACTGGTTTGCGTGACTTGAATGTTGGATTACCGTCATCTTGTGTATATTGTTACTCTGATATTCAGGCTTTGTGTATGTGCAAACTAGAGGTCCGCGGAGAATCGGTTTGTTTGATTTTGAAGTAATTCTTCTGTCGACTGTACCGGCCGGTCGTTCTTTCTTCTACTTCCAATAAGCAGAACGTGAGCATTGTATACCATTTTGTAACCACGCTCAATGTTTATACCAACGACCGACTGTGATTCTGATGTTGCCGTCAGTAAGTACTTAGTCTAAACTGTGTCATAAGAGTGAGAATAAGTGCGTGGATGTTTTTGTGTTTGACTTTGGAGCAGTTTTGTTTCGTTAATTCACGCGCCTCAACAGTGCAGGCACGGTTTGGAATTGGAACAGGCACTCGACTCTAGTGCATTTAATCTTTTCTGTTTTTTCGGATCGACGAGTTTTGTTTCCTGTGGTATATACAAGTTTGTGAGAACAAAAGTGAAAACCAGAGTCAACTGTGTTAAACAACTGGTGTGCTGTTCTGGGATATGGATGGGTACCGATATGGATAGCTGCATCGACGACTGAAGAACTACGCCAGGTTGGCTTTTTGTTTTATTCACATGCAGCTAACAATTTGCATGAACATGTATTGCCGTGAGATCTTTTTTCTTTATATTATGTTACTGACATTATTTACATTATTTTGAATTATATAATTATATAAACGCAAAACAAATTTTACATGCGCACCACGAAATGCATGCCTATAATAATTGTATGAAAATACGAAAATGTATATATACTCTGCTGTTTTTATACATTTTGTAAAGTGTTGTATATATATACATATATATACAAAATGTACATAGTGTGTGTGTGTGTGTGTGTGTGTGTGTGTGTGTGTGTGTGTGTGTGTGTGTGTATATGTACTTGGGGATTAACTTGGTCTTTTTCTTTCATTAATTAGTGTTCTTTTATTGTGGCACATTTAGGATGTTTTGTTTACTGTGTTGTCTTCTGCCGTCTTACATACTGTGCCGTTCCTGTTTCTTTAAATGCAACATGCACATGTTTTTCAGAGTGTAAAGAGTGGCATAATTATATACTTGGGGAGCAAACACTTTTTCTAATTCTCTCATTTACCCTTTCTTCTGTCTTGAAAATTGTGGCATGTTTTGTTTCATACTATTGACATACATGTATTATCCGCCTATGTGTTGTCGGGGGCTAATATCATGTGGCACTTCGCGCGGATTTGGGTGAGCGCGCGCGAGCTACGTTTTTTTTTCTCCTGTGGTATATTATAGATACAAGTTTGTGAGACTTGTATAGGAGGGCCGTGAGGTAAGCTTTTTTGTTTTATTCACATGCAGCTAACACTGTAACATGAACATGAACATGTATTACCGTAAGATCTTTTTTCTTTCTTATATGTTACTGACATTATCTACACTATTTTGAATTATATACTTATATAAACGCAAAACAAATTTTACATGCGCACCATCAATGACTTCTACTAGTAGTCCTTGGCATAATATGTATGTAAATATACGACTGTATATACTCTACTGTTTGTATATATTTCGTAAAGTGTTGTATATATGTATTATGTACTTGGGGATTACCTTGGTCTTTATCTTTCATTATTTTGTGTTCTTTTATTGTGGCACATTTAGGATGTTTTGTTTACTACGTTGTTTCAGGGTTTTTCTTTAAATGCAGCATGCACATTTTTTTCAGAGTGCAAAGAGTCGCATAATTATATACTTGGGGGGGGGGGGGGGAGGGGGGGGGGGAACACACTTTTTCTAATTCTCTCATTTATCCTTTCTTCTGTCTTGTGAATTGTGGCATGCATTGCAATAAATACAACTATTGAGAGATGCCCGGCAAAACACACTAAAAACATCAGTTCCGAAAGGCAGGGAGGGTCACCAATTATCCCGCACTCTGAACCACTGCTCTGCTCGCGGCATCCTTATCAACACAGCTAACAGAGAGGGCCACGCACGCTAGCTGCAGACAAAGAAGAGTGGTCTGGCCCTATTTCAGGCGCCACTGTGGGTGGAAGGGGTTGGAGGGAAATGGGGGAGGAAAGGGTAAATAGGCTCCTGGGGAGTGGTTCTTGCCAGTTATTTTTAGCTGGAGCCAGTCTGCAGCAGACAGTACCTGTAATGGAACACAGTGCACCCTCATTTTTCAATAAAATTTATTGAAATTTTGGCCAAGCAATCTTCGACGAAGGCCGGACTTCGGTATTGCATTTCAGCTTGAAGGCTTAAAAATTAATTGATGCCTTTTGTCATTAAAAATCTGAAAATTGTAATTAAAATTATATTTTTATAAAATAATCCAAAATTACGTTCATCTTATTCTTCATTATTTTCTGATTCCAAAAACATATAAATATGTTATATTCGGATTAAAATCAAGCTCTGAAAATTAAAAATATAAAAATTATGATTAAAATAAAATTTCCGAAATTTATTTACAAACAATTTCATCTTATTCCTTGTCGGTTCCTGATTCCAAAAACATATAGATATGATATGTTTGGATTAAAAACACGCTCAGAAAGTTAAAACAAAGAGAGGTACAGAAAAGTGTGCTATGCTATGTTTTCCACTACCGCGCTAAACAGGATCGTTAAAGGTACTGAACTTGTCAAATCCAGGTGCACGGAGCCCCTGGGGCTTTTAGTCATACCTCAGGCAGCTATCCGTTAGAAGAACTACCAAGTTTCATTGACTTGCACCCAAAAAGTCAAGAACTGCGATTTTTTTACGAATTAATTTCGTACTCGGACCCGGCTGGTCTTGACCTATTTTTGGATCTAAATTTAGATCAGGTAGATCACCACATCATGCACAAAAAGACAGTCACTAGCAAACTATGTCAGACGTCATCATGAGTTTGTGTAAAACAAAATGGAGGCCGGAATCACTCACGTAACACCACGTAATAACTAGGTTAATTTATGCACTCGCGTGAACAAGAAACTGTCGAGCTTCACAGATGTCGTCGTTGGGTAGGTTTGGGTTTGTTTTACTACCATAGGAGGATTTTTGAACTGTAAATGCACTCAGCTGCAACAAAAACGCAAAACGAAGGCTGTGAGCTGCACTGTGCCTTAAATTTCACTGCCTTTTGCACGAGCGGCGGACTACGGTCACTGTGCAAAAAATGCAGTGCGTTTAGTTTCATTCTGTGAGTTCCACAGCTTGACTAAATGTAATAATTTTGCCTTACGCGACTTGTTTCTTTCTGTCGTCTCTCCGTTTAGTCCTGGACCCGAAAAGCAATAGCTAACTAACTCCGTTTAGTCTATTGTGTTAGTATTGTATTTGCTGACGAAGACAATCGTCGAAACCGGTCCGTGTTTATTGTTCGTGTTTCTGGTACTGGTGAGTACATTGTCACTGTTATCTTGTGTATGTGTGTGTTAGTGCGTGCGTCGTTGTATCTGTGTGTGACAGTGTGCGTACGCGCGTGCGTAGATATCCATACGTATGTTTATACCTATGCCTGGCTATCGAGGCTTCTAATAATACCGGTTCGTTCTCATCGAAAGCAGACAAGACGTCCTATAACTGTAAGTGTTGAAATGAAAGTATTTGTGTTATGTATGTAAAGGCTTGGTGGGCTCAGTGATCAGAAAATGATGGTTATGGAGAGCGGAATGGGCCTTTAAAATGGTCTCTTATTTTATACTTCAGCTTCCAAAGTCAAATACATCGTTCATGTGGAGTAATCATGATTGTAGCAACACTACAGAAATCAACAAATTGTCTATTGTATACCTGGAATATCAGTGGTGTCTAGCAAAATCCTCTTTGGTGGTAGGGCTTCATGTTCCCCCCCATATTGCAATGTCAGCCGCATCAGTCCACTTTCAACGGGGGCCTCAAGCTTGCTGTAAACTCACACAAACACACACACACACACACACACACACACACACACACACACAGGCACACAGGCACACAGACAGACAGACAGACAGACAGGCAGACAGACAGACAGACAGGTGTGTGTTAGTCAACTTTTAAGCAATATATCAACAGACACATCACATGACATAGAATATAATCTGATTTATACTAGCAGTGATGACCTGGCTTTTCCGGGTGTAGCAGTTCGCTAAAGCAGTTATTTCCAATCAACTGATGTTTCCAAATTTATCTTACTATGACGCGTACAAGAACATTGCTAGAAAAACTCCAGAACAAACTTTTTGGGGAGGGGATTACTTATCTCCCTTACGTATTGGCATACCAAACATTTTAAGATGTTAACATGTCTTTATGTTACCAGAAGAACTGTTGGACATGTCCTACCCTCGTACAGGGTCAGCATGAATTAAAATCCTGCTAACACGGTTAATATGGTAAGCAGTATCACTTCTCATGAGCCATCATCCTTATATGATAACTTGTATGTCCTCGCCTCATTTTGTCTGTGTAACGGTTTAAATCACACAACAAATAATATGTTGATCATGCTAGCAGGTTTTGAGACAATGTTAAGGTGAAAATATCAACATGAGGTAATGCCAGAAAAAGTCCTGCATATTCTGTACCTCCCCACCTTTGAAATTACTAGAATTTTGATTCTTAGATGATTCATCTTGTTTCCTCATGTCTTCATTTTTGACAGTTGGGAACGGTTACACATTCAAGAATTCACATGCTGGTGTCATAGTGCCTTCTTACTTGTTTCATATGACATGAGTTACCTCTTTCACTTGGGAAGGTTCAAGATCGTTGAGCTTCAAGTTTACCTTCATCACTTTACACACTTTAAAAATGACAAGGCATGCTAGCATGGTAAGAGTTGCCTCCCTTCCATTGATAATTAAGCAAGAGGTATACCTGCCTTGGATTCTGCAATTGTCTTTACGCTCGTTCTGGATTCATTTTACTGTATCATTCTATTCTCTGAATAAGAGCAATGGAGAATATATATTGTCTCTAGCAATATGGGCTTGCTACAGACGAACATCAGGCGGTGTAATGGCCTTACACTATATACGTTGTATGTAATAATGGGACTGTTTATTATCTGAAAGAGGAAACAAAGAATCAAGAAACTAAAACCCAGGTGGACATCCGTGGGTCCTAGGCAGTGTGCTTGCACAGTAATCGGTTTTTGCCTCTTGCCATTTCTGAGGTATAGGGACCCCAAATAGACAGACACAGTTACACCCATTCTTGTATTCTTGATTGTCTAGGGTTTTTAAACAAACATACCAACAAATGAAAACTCCCAATCGTGTTCTGATACAAACTGCATGTGCTTGCTTTCATAAGAAAATCGATCTTGAACAATGCCACTGTCAGAGAGTTCACTAGTATATGGTACATAACACTTTCTGGAACAAAGTTGATGGCCTATGATTACGTTGTTGTTCAGTATAGAAACATTTGATACCTCATGTGCGCTTTCATGGTTGTGTTGCAGGAGTCATCAAACACACAGGCAACGTTCTCAGATAGACTCCATCGCCGTGCTGCTTCCAGTGCTGCCGCCTTTACTTTGAACTCCGTGTCCTTGGTGTAAGGGATGTAGCAGTCGCCATCCTGATAACTCAGCGCTTCGATCATCAGAGTGAGGTCGTCTCTCCAAGCGTTCTCCATGAGTGTCAACTGCGTCGGCTTTTCCTCAACCACCTAAACAGATACAGCCTCGTGCTATTCTTCACAAACAAACATCAAACGAACTGGTTCACTTTCGGGTGTTCTTGATAATAACACAGGTATTACAAAAAACAGGAAGGTCAGTTTGTGGAGCGTTTAACTATAGATAAAACAGAACTCTCTTGATATGTGGATATTCTAAGTGGACGCAAAGATACACACCAAACGCAGACAAAATACATAGAATGAATGTATACGCTGCTCTTTCAAAGACGCTATGATGCACACATTTTGCACATGTCGTATTCATTTAGAATGCTAACGTATCCTCGTATTGGAGATGGGAATTATGTATTTTTCCTTTTTTAGTACCCAAACGTAATTGAACCCCAAAAAACCCGTGACATTTCTCAATCCAATTAGAGTCATGTCTGGAGGTCATACAAGTGTGGAAATCTGCGGGGATTGGCAGAAGGCAGTTTAAATTTGATCAAATGAGATTTTTATATCGTTATGCACAAAAAAGAAAGGCGCATCTCTTGTCTAAATGTCTAAATGTAAGCAATAACACGAACACTGAGGCGTGATTAACCATTCAGTCAAGCGATTACACTGAAATACCCAGGTTCTCTCTAACTTTGTGAGAAAGAGACACAGACAAAAGAGAATAAGTCGCGTAAGGCGAAAATACACCATTTAGTCAAGCAGCTGTCGAACTCACAGAATGAAACTGAACGCAATGCAACGCAGCAATACTCGTAGCATCGTCAGTCCACGGGCCGATCATGGCAAAGGCAGTGAAATTGACAAGAAGAGCGGGGTAGTAGTTGCGCTGAGAAGGATAGCACGCTTTTCTGTACCTCTCTTTGTTTTAACTTTCTGAGCGTGTTTTTAATCCAAACATATCATATCTATATGTTTTTGGAATCAGGAACCGACAAGGAATAAGATGAAAGTGTTTTTAAATTGATTTCGAAAATTTAATTTTGATCATAATTTTTATATTTTTAATTTTCAGAGCTTGTTTTTAATCCAAATATAACATATTTATATGTTTTTGGAATCAGAAAATGATGAAAAATAAGATGAACGTAAATTGGGATCGTTTTATATATATTTTTTTTTTTTACAATTTTCAGATTTTTAATGACAAAAGTCATCAATTAATTTTTAAGCCACCAAGCTGAAATGCAATACCGAAGTCCGCGCTTCGTCGGAGATTACTTGTCCAAAATTTCAACCAATTTGGTTGAAAAATGAGAGCGTGACAGTGCCGCCTCAACTTTCACGAAAAGCCGGATATGACGTCATCAAAGACATTTATCAAACAAATGAAAAAAACGTCTGAGGATATCATACCTAGGAACTCTCATGTCAAATTTCTTAAAGATCGGTCCAATAGTTTAGTCTGAACCGCTCTACACGCACACACAGACACACAGACAGACAGACACACACACACACACACACACACACACACACATACACCACGACCCTCGTCTCGATTCCCCCCTCTCCGTTAAAACTTTTAATCAAACCTTGACTAAATGTAAAAAAGAGAGAGAGAGAGAGAGAGAGAGAGAGAGAGAGAGAGAGAGAGAGAGAGAGAGAGAGAGAGAGAGAGAGAGAGAGAGAGAGAGAGAGAGAGAGAGAGAGAGAGAGAGAGGCGAAATTGATGGGAAGAAAAAAATAAGCTGGAGGTAAAATCTATACTGTGTTTGGGGGAAAGATCCAAGGTGATGCCATAATTCTCTCGCCATTTCAGATGACGTAATTTGCGTGTTCCAGACTTGATATGGCGTTCGTTTATCTTGATAGACCCAACAGAGTGTACAATCAATACAGACTGGAAGCATTATACTTCATTTCAGGGAAATTCTACATTCTAAGGAATGTTTCATTGCCAAACACCATAAACTATATACTTTTGGAATCAGCAAATAATAAGTAACAGAGAAAAGATCAGTGTATGTGTCTCCTTCTAACACTAAAGAAAGTAGCTATTTAACGATTTTCTTCATTTCAATCTCATGTTTAAATCAAACACAACAAAACTATGTATTATCAGATACAGGAGGCAATACAAAATACCATGATGTCACCTCTGTGATTGAAAGATCGTTTTTTTAGAAATCAAAAATATCTGCTAATTCTGAGTGAATTTTTCATGAGCGAATTTGTAAGGTACCCAGCTAAAATGCAATCCCATAATCCGGATCAAGTCAAAAATCATATAACGAAAATGTCAAACAAAAATACAAATTCATGAACAACTGTAGCGGTGAGAATGCCTCCCCAACTTTTGCAAACGGTAAAATATGACGTCATCAATAGCCCTATCAAAAATCGGCTAAACATGTTTCAAGTAAAATAATGCTCTCAAAAATGACTGTACCAATTTTCATAACAATCCGTCCAGTAGTTTTTGAGAAATGCTTTTCACACACACACACACACAACACATACATCGGGTGAGACAAACCTCGCTCTTCGCTCTTGTTAAAACGTGAGTGTAACTGTTGTCATGGGTAACACCGAATTCCACTTGTCGCCTAACGTCGAATTGCTCCATTGTCGCCTAATGACGAATTGTCAAATGTCGCCTAATGTCGAAATGTCAATTGTCGCCTAACATAGAATGCCAAATGTCGCCTAATGTCGAATTGCCAATTGTCGCATAAGACCGAATTCCCATTGTCGCCTAACATAGAATGCCAAATGTCGCCTAATATCGAAGTGCCAAATGGTGCCTAACACCGAATTACTTTTTTTTTAAACTTTTTTTAATCCAATTGTTCACTCCATTACAAAAGGCTGGCATTTGAATATATTTGGTTTAAACACGATTTTATTCAGAATTTCACAGGATAAAATACATTTAGCGGACTGATGTTACACACAAACAAGCAATATGCTTATAGGCAGTGAGTAAAATGACGTACAATTACACAGCCTGCCTGTTGTTGGGTGCCACATTGCCCTGAACGTGAACCCCACAGTCGTAACACAAGGCATGTCCGCAAGGGGCGAAAACTGCTCTATGCCATTCCAAACACCTGGACCACACTCGCTATATCGGTGCGGCAGCGGTGACATCTGTTGTTGGGTGCCACGTTGCCCTGAACGTGAACCCCGCAGTCGTAACACAAGGCATGTCCGCAAGGGACGAAAACTGCGTTCCGGGGGTTCAAGAGACAAACGGGGCACGAGTTGTCGGGTGCCCTTGTGGGGGAGCTGCTGCGGTCTGTGGTGTCGTCCTGGTCATCCTGGTGGTTGACATTTTCCTTGTCCGTTTCTGGCTCTCTATCTGGGTTGCCTTCTCGTGGTCCATCAGTGTTGCCGTCTTCGTCAGTTTGGGATTCTGATGTCTCAACATGATCCTCGGCATATCTCCTAATGAACGCGCATGCTCTTTTGACGAAGGCCAGCGGGGCGATTTGTTGACCTGTGAGTTGTTCGCCAAGGACTGCAAGTCGTCGCTCATTAGTGATCTGCAACACCGAACGCCTCCTTGCGATCTCCTCGCCGTTTGTCAGAAGGGAAAGGTCATTCAGTTTGCATTCTATCAATTTGTTGAGAATGTCCAAACAGACGAAGAAATTCGGATGAGGATGACCCATCTTGCGTTTCAGCACGGCGTGGAAACTTTCTACGCTATTATTGGTTCGCTGTGGAAGACCAAATACAGAGAGTCTTGCCGGGGTAATTTTCCGGAGCCAGTAACGTTCATAGTACCTGAGGAAATCGCTCAGCTTCCGTTCTGTGTCTGGCGCAAGTCGAGGTCGTTGGTTTCGCAGTTCATCAAACGTTGCCTCGACGTTTTCGGCTGGTAGAAGGGCTAACGTCATCAACTGGTGGATGAATCTCTTCAGGTCACTATTTCGATGGAATGCTCCCAATAGGCCAATTTTACGCACCCGCTTTAAAAGCGCTTGGGAATAGTGAAACCAACACCCATGGCTTGGACAGTCAAAGACTTCACGACAGGCGTTCATAAGTCCTATTTCAAAGTCCGTCATTGTTATCGTGAACTTTACGTGAAGCTCAACGCCCTTTCTCAATTGTGAATAGAGCTCAACTTGGCGTTCTTTTCTTTATTTTGCGTTCTGTTCTTGGCAATATGTTTGTCACGTTATTTCCCATGAAAACGCGGAAGACATTAAGTGAGCTTTCTTTGTCTGTCTAACTATCTTGTCTGTCCGGGACCCCCCCCCCCCCTCTCTCTCTCTTCCTATCTCTCTCTTCCTATCTCTCTCTTTCTCTTGGTCTTTCTCTATCTGTCTTTCTCTTTGTATCTGTCAAATCTCTCTCTCTCTCTCTCTCTCTCTCTCTCTCAATTTTTCTCTCTCTCTCAGTTTTTTTCTCTCTCTCTCTCTTTCTCTCTCTCTCTCTCTCTCTCTCTCTCTCTCTCTCTCTCTCTCTCTCTCTCTCTCTCTCTCTCTCTCTCTCTCTCTCTCTCTCTATCATTCTATGTTAGGCGCCATTTGACAATTCGACATTAGGCGACATTTGGAATTCTATGTTAGGCGACAATGAGAATTCGGTGTTAGGCGTCATTTGTCAATTCGACATTATGCGACATTTGGAATTCTATGTTAGGCGACAATGGGAATTCGGTATTAGGCGCCATTTGGCAATTCGACATTAGGCGACATTTGGCTAAAGAACAAATTCTAAGTTAGGCGACAGATGGAATTCGGTCTTAGGCGACAATTGCAATTCGGCGTTATTCCGCTTACCCGTTGTCATTACTTGACTTAATGTAAAAAAGCATCCAAAAGATAATGTTTAATCTCAGACTTGACCCCAGTGTGACTTGAAACTTGTTGATGGTAAACAAGACTTCAGTAATGCATGGAGGTAATCAGATCGTAAAACTGTGTACAGTTTTCAACCTTTTGCTCCAAAAATACACCTGAGAAATCTTAGTCAAGTTGTGTGTCTTCTTCCTCTGCGTTCATGGGCAGAAACTCCCACGTTCACTCGTGTTTTTTACACGAGTGGATTTGTACGTGTATGACCGTTTTTACCCAGCCATTTAGGCAACCATACGCCGCTTTCGGAGGAAGCATGCTGGGTATTTTCGTGTTTCTATAATCCACCGAACTCTGACATGGATTACAGGATATTTTCCGTGCGCACTTGATCTTGTGCTTGCGTGTACACACGAAGGGGGTTAAGTCACTAGCAGATCTGAACATAAGTTGACCTGGGAGATCGGAAAAATATCCACTCTTAACCCACCAGGCGGCAGCGACCGGGATTCGAACTCACGACCTTCCGATTAGGAGGCCGACGTCTTACCACTGCGCCACTGCGCCCGTCAGGTTGTGTGTCTATTTTTGCCGCCAATCTTCTCATACAGACAAACATGGCTCTATATTTACTAAACCACAACGATTCGCTACAAAAACCTTTGCTTTGCGCAAGACGGGTTTTTAACAACTCTAAACCTCTAAAACACACACACACACACACACACACACACACACACACACACAGACACACCCACACAGAGACACACACACACACACGCACACACACACACACACACACACACACACACAGACACACACACACACACACAGACACACACACATTTATATATGGTTGAATCAGGGTAAAAAATTAATTAAGAAAGAAAATATAATTATTAGTTCGCGGAATTTGGTGTTCTTTTCATCCACGTGTGTTTGTTTGTCAGCTTTTTGAAAATTTGAGGTTTTCTCTTTTTCTTTCTCCAATGCTAGGGGAAGAGTCAAAGATGTAATTGCCTATCATCAGACTTTTTATTTATTATTAACTTGATTTCAGGTTCCCCGATTACCTTTGGCATGTAAAACGATTTGCGATAACCATACAAAAACGATCAATAATTATGCATTCTTAAAAACGTATTCCGTATTTTCAGATGTTATAATACACCGAGCTCACTGGTCTGATTTGTAAAACCATTTTATCCAGAGAGACAATTCTTTTCTTCAAAATGTGAAATGCTGGGAGAAATACGCTTCCGTGCATGATGTTTTGTTTTTAAAAAGCACGTGCTCCAGTAGTGTTTGCCTTTAATTTCATTTTGGGGACTACAGTCGGTTCTTTTCCTTGTTTACTTGGTCTACTGGTGCTGGGTAGTCCTCTCCAAATATATGGACGGTTCAGTCTCGATCCTTTTTGGTTAGCTCTGTATGTTCACACCGTTTACATTGTGCAGAGGTTGTATGAGCGGAATACATGCGGTTAAGGAAAAGAGACTTTGTTTGATGTGTTAACCCCCGTTATAGAGCAGTTGGTTGAGCACTGCATGGACTTTGCTTGTTTGTTTGTTTGCTTAACGCCCGGCCGACCACGAAGGGCCATATCAGGGCGGTGCTGCTTTGACATATAACGTGCGCCACACACAAGACAGAAGTCGCAGCACAGGCTTCATGTCTCACCCAGTCACATTATTCTGACACCGGACAAACCAGTCCTAGCACTAACCCCATAATGCCAGACGCCAGGCGGAGCAGCCACTAGATTGCCAATTTTAAAGTCTTGGGTATGACCCGGCCGGGGTTTGAACCCACGACCTCCCGATCACGGGGCGGACGCCTTACCACTAGGCCAACCGTGCAGGTACTGCATGGACTTGTGATCATTGGGTCACATGGTTTGAATACAGGATGGGACCCCACGTGCACACCGCTCAGCGAGGATGAAGGAGAAGGGGCCACACTGCACAGTACTGTTCCAGCCGCGGGGACTACCCAAGTATCCAACAAGTCCCCTGACGAGAACGACGGAGCTCTCAACCACAACAGCACCACAGAGAACTCCAGCGGCGCACCTGACGCCATTCCCCTGACATCCCTACAACACCCCCCGACATGTGACGCACGCACCAGCAGGCCGCGTACACACCAGTCCACCTTACTTTTTCCGAGGTCAAGGTCCATGACCCCTGGTAAGAGAAACCGCGTGTCCCCAGGTATGGAAAACAGTTCAGCGAAAATAACACGCCTTGACAACACAGTGGTAGACACCGCACATGACGTCACACTTGGCCTTGACCTTGATAGAGATCATAACACGGCTGATAGTGTGTGGGGATGACACTGCCCCGTGCATCATGTAGAACTGTTCGGCCTCTGACCACGCTATGCCCCACGGACTTTCGAGCACGATACACGATTCAAGTATAATGTAAGTTATTTTCAGCCATGGCGGCCTTATCGATTTCTATAGTAAACATCCACGGTTTGCGAAATAGAGCAAAACGGAAAGCATTTTTTTACAATTTGAAAAAACAACAATTAGATAGAATTTGTTTACAAGAGACGTATGTTACAGAGGCAGATATTGATCAATGGGAAAGAGAATGGGGAGGGAAATTATTTTATTCATCTGCAACGAACCACAGCCTGGGCCAAATGATTTTGGTCCGAAAGAATTTTCCGTATGATGTTACGTGTGTTGAGAAATCTAAAAGAGTACAGGAACTTAAGGTTCACTTGGATGATGAAATTCTGTATATTATCAATGTTTACAGTCCGACAACTGTTAATGAAAGAAGAACATTTTATAAGTTTCTCATGAATTATATGAATGAAAAAAAAACGATGTTAAAAAAATAGTTTGCGGAGATTTTAATTGTGTGCTGGACAATAATTTGGACATTATAAGTGGAGGAAAACATTGTGAAATAGACGTAAACAATTTTAAGAGTTTATTGAATGAACAAGGTTTGAATGATGTATGGCGTTTGTTTCATGCAGAAGATAAAGAGTTTACGTGGTCTCGCAAGACACCTTTTATTGCGAGGAGACTCGATTATATTTTAGCATGTGATGCCGTATTGAACCGTTCTAATAATTGTAAAATACAATCAGTTGCACAAACCGACCACAGAATGGTAATTATGTATTATAATTTAACACATATAGTAAGAGGTCCTTCGTATTGGAAATTTAATGACAGCCTTTTGCGTGATTCTGAGTTTGTTGACAAAATGAATGTGTTTTTGGAACAATATATGAATGATCATTCCGAGGACAACCCCCACGACAAATGGGATTTCTGTAAAATTCAGATAAGGGAATTCTGCAAACGATTTAGTAAAAATAAACATAAGGAAAACATTAATAATACATCTATGTTGCAAAAGCAACTTAACGAAACAGATAAGTAATTGTCAGTTGATACAAAAAATCAGGATTTGTTGAAACACAAAGAGAAAATGTAAAGCACAAACTGGAAATATTCATTATTCAAGAAGCAAAGAGTGCACAAGTAAGATCTCGAGAAAGATTTATTGAACAGGGTGAGAAAAACACTCGCTACTTCTTGAATCTCGAAAAGGTAAGAGCAAACGTTAAGATAATGGACAAATTAATGGATGATTCCGGGAATATGATTACATCACAAGAAGAAATAATGAAAGAGCAAACAAAATTTTACCACGATGTATTTGGAAAAAATATTGATTTTGACGAAAATAAAGCTGAACGTGAAGTTGATGGATTAAATATTCCACAGTTAACACAAGAACAGAAAGTTGACATGGACCGTGAATTTACTATTGAGGAAATTGGCAGAGCATTACAGTTATTAAGGAACGGATCATCACCAGGTTTGGACGGGCTTACAGCTAGTTTCGTGAAGTTTTTTTGGCCGAGCCTAAAGACGATGGTTTTCAATTCTCTACAAACATCCTTTCAAGTCGGTGAGATGTCGACTACACAAAAAGAGCAGTTATTTCCTCACTCCACAAAGGAAAAGATTTACCACGGGACAGCCTAATCAATTGGAGACCAATTTCGCTAACACATACTAACTATAAAATATGGGCAAAGTGTTTGGCACTTCGACTCGCATCTGTCATTACTGGTATTATTTCAGAAGATCAAGTCAGTTTTATTAAAGGGAGAAAATCAAGCGATGTTATTCGATTGATTGATGACGTAACAGATCTTATGAATCAGAAAAATGAACCAGGCATTTTACTTGCCCTTGACTTTTCACGTGCTTTTGACTCAATTTCTAAAGATTATATGTATTGGTCATTTAGAAAGTTTGGTTTCGGTGATAACTTTTTGAATTCCGTAAAAATGTTAACGAATAATACCACAAGTTGCATCAATTACATGGGATGGATCTCTGAGGAATTCGACGTATTAACCGGAATTCGTCAGGGATGTAATTTTTCACCGATGGCCTTTGTCCTTGGCCTTGAACTTTTAGCCATTAAGATACGCAGTGACCCGAATATAAAAGGATTAAAATTCCCGTCATTTCATTCAAAAACCAATTTGGAATATATTTTAAAATTGGCAATGTATGCAGACGACGTAACAATGTTCCTTAAAGATAAACACGATCTCCAACAAGTACTGTTAATAGTAAAACAGTTTTCATGCATTTCAAATTTACATCTGAATGAAAATAAAACACTCTAGGCAATGTGGCTAGGATCAATGAAGAACAGCTAGTCTTGAGCAATAATGTAATATAAGATGGAAAAAACAGTTTAAAATTTTGTGTATAATATTTAGAAACGATATCGCTGCTTCTGACATTGAAGAGAATTGGTCAGTACGGTTTGATAGAATTGAAAGAATTGTTGGAATGTGGTCAAAACGGAATTTAAGCATTAGTGGTAAATTGTGTATAATTAAAACTTTTTTGATATCCCAGTTTGTATATGTTTTGCAGGCACTCTCTGCACCGACAAAAGTGCTTGATAGATTAAATACTATCCTTTTTACAGCAGACGCACTACGTAAACAGGCGTGAAAGGCATTGAGTGAGTGAGTTTTTAAATTTTTGTGGAAACAGAAGTACTCAAATAGTAAAGTTTTTGAAAAGGTGAAACGAACAGTTGTATGTAATAAAATAGAAATAAGCGGTATTAACATGATAAATATGCATGGTATGCAGACATCCGTTTTGTTATGTTGGGCAGCCAGGTTACAACAAACAGATTTTGCAAATTGGCAATTGATTCCAAGACATTATTATGAGGTTCTTGGAAGCCAGCTGTGTTGCTTTAAATCAACTGCCAAACCGAAACAGTTTATTGGTCTGACCAGAGTTAAATCAAAATTTTGGCAAAAAGTTTTAAAAGTATGGATTGAGAACAGATATTTATGTCCTGTTCAAAAAGAAAGTATTTTTGATCAATGTTTGTGGAATAATGCAGATATTATTTTTAGAAAGAATGTGTTGTGTTTTGATAAATGGATTGAAGCCGGTGTGAATTGTGTACGTGATGTATGGATAGACGAAAATATTGTGTCATTTGAACATATTTGTGCCATTGTCGGATATAGTGCCACAAGGCTGTTTGAGTACAACGCTTTGCACACGGCCCTCTGCGCGCGAGCACTGCGGGACAACACAGTTAATGAAGACGATCATCCTGCGACCTGTTTTCAGGGCATGCTAAATAACCCTTCCCCGAAGAAATTCCGTGCGATATTAACGCAAGCCAAAGCCAGTGAACCCTGCGCTGTAAAATGTTGGTCCCACAAATATAACATTTGCATTGACGAAAAGTACTGGGTCCTGGCAAGTGCATGTACTAGCGAAGAAAGATTAAAGTTACTCCAATGGAAAATTTTACATAACATTTATCACACAAATATTTTATTGCATAAAATGAAGTTAAAAGAAAATAGTTTATGTAGTCTTTGTAATGAAATAGATTATATTGAACACTTCTTTTGGAAATGTAGCAAAATGAAATTGTTTTGGGAAAATGTTAGAAGATGTATATTTGTTAATACGGGAGAAAATATTATATTAACAGAAAAAGATGTATTGTTTGGTTATTCTCCAGAAGTGCAAACCCCCATAAACAAAATTATTAATCATATTTTGCTCATTTCAAAAATGTGTATCAGTAAGTATAGATATGGTAGGCCTATTGATTTAAATGTGATGTTAGGATATGAATTAGCGTTGAGATATTTCAGTATTGTGTAAATGTTGAAGGATAAATGAGGATATGTTGTAGACGGATGCTTGAATGTTTTTGATTAAAAGCCCCACAATGATGTGCTTGGCAAATTCAAAAAAAAAAAAAAAAAAAAAAAAAAAAAGAATACAGGATGGGACGGCGACGGGTAAAAGTTATGTGCAGACTCAGAGACAGTGACCATGTCCGATACCCACATCACCAGAGTGGCACATAAAGACCATAATAATTCTGCTATAGGTGCAGGTGGTTGAAAACATTCATACACTTGCGAAACGCGATTCCAGGGATGTTCCTACAAATTCATACCTAGAGGACAAATGTCCTGAGCACTTTGAGCACTTCAGCACCAATAGGACATTTGATCGCTTTCAGAAATTTCAATAGAACATCATAATTGTGTGTAAAACACATTCTATGGAATGGCTCTATACACACACTTTAACTCACACACAAATTGAATGATCATTTTCCAAGCACGTTCTACTCGTTCTGAATGTTTGTCGAATGTTTAATTGGTACCTTATGTTTTTGTCGGATCGCTTTTGGCGGTTACGTGACTCCTGTGACATAAATCATTGATCATAAGTTAAATTGAAAAACTCATGTGCATAATCACTTGAAAGACCGGCCCCCGTAGCGCAGTGGTTAGCGCATCGGGCTGCGGGCCGGGAGGTCGTGGGTTCGAATCCCATCAGGGTCATGTGGGGTTTTCAGGCTACGGTCGCCTCCTACCCAGAGTGGAAGTGCTATGGTTACTATGGGAAGGCTGGGATCACACAGCCGAGTGTCATTCACTTAACGAATGCGACTTTGAGGGTGCTCAGGTTCTG